>NW_026712379.1:726575-838103 GCF_030504385.1 Musca domestica | reverse complement strand
TGAATAAAATGTAGCTGAGGATGTCGGCCTAAATAAAAAACAGCCATAAATAATAGCTCTGTATTTTGCTGTTGTGGTTACAGTTGTTGTTCTCGTGGTGTTGTGTTGTTGCGACCAACATGTATTGCAAATGTAATGTAATGTTGGAATTATTACTGTAGATGGTTTATTTTAACAAGTCATAAATTGTTGGTGTTGTTCCTTTTTTTCTAAATTGTACATAATACACTGCTCACTCTCAAACTCGGCTGGAGATTACTCCACTCTAATTAAGTCATACTTGCAATTGTATGAAAATTTCTCCACTTTTTTTTGTACGGAAAGCGATACTTATACTATTTGGTCCTGCGAGTTAAGGATTTGGAGCCTTTTGTTCAGTATGAGGTGGGTGGATGTGTGGGTGTGAAAGAATATGCGTCTTCTGTTTTTATAATGTTCGTACCTTTGACACTTGAGAATAGACGATGTCGGAAATACTTTTGTTGGAAAGAAATAATAAACACCGCTTCCGTTAGACGTATGTTTTCTCTATTGTTTAGTGGTTTAAAACGAAAAAGTCTTGGAAAAATTAAAAACTGGTTACAGTTGCACAGGTACTCATTTCTATGTTAAAAGAATTCATTTGAGGTCCTTAATAAAAATCTTGTAATATTATGAACATACCCCGCAGAAATATCATAATGAAATTATGGGTTAATTAAGTAAATTTTGGTACAAAAGACTACTTCCAAAACTGCATACAGGATGAGATGAAAAAACTGCATCACAGGGTGATGGAATTCAAGCGTGATAGTGTGAAGTGGCTATCATTAGAGCACTCCAGAATTTAAATGTGAATAAATCTTTTGTGTCTCGT
Source organism: Musca domestica (assembly GCF_030504385.1). Taxonomy (NCBI): domain Eukaryota; kingdom Metazoa; phylum Arthropoda; class Insecta; order Diptera; family Muscidae; genus Musca; species Musca domestica. The sequence goes on along the minus strand of NW_026712379.1, from coordinate 837,247 downwards.
ACCATCGATCCTTACCGTGATACTGGTAGCGTAGCCCGACGTCACGGAAGTGGACGGAAGAAAACAGCAACATCAGCAGAAATGATTCGAAAAGTGACTTGATCGAAACCCGTGTTGCAGTGGCCGGAAAATAGCTCGTGAGCTGAACATATCGCAATATTCCATTCGGCAATTGAAATTCCAAGAAGTGCAATAACGTAATAACTTCCGAATATTATAGCGAAAATATTCTGGAGCCTTGGGCACGCAAACATTTTGGCGGCAGTCCTTGGATATTCCAACAGGACTCAGCCTCAGACTCGCACTCAGCACGCGCCACCCAAGAATGGTTACAAAATGAGGTTCCACGCTTCATTTCCAGCGCACAATGGCCACCAAAATCTTCGGATACCAATCCGTTGGACTATTGTGTCTGGAGTATTTCGGAAAGCAAGGTTGGCACTAAAAAATACCAAAGTGTCGATCCTCGTCATTCTGCTGTTAACTCTTTTAAATATCCGCATTAATTTTTGTTTATAGTAAGCCATCTCCTCCCGACTGCCAAGGATGTACCTCCCCCACAATATGGGCCCGTAGACAGGTTGTAATATAGACCCCATATGGCAGTACAGCTAGATTAAGATCGTAACAGTTCTTCTAGTACTTTCCCCACAAATGGTCAAAATTTTAAATAGCGTTCGATTTCTTACAAACTCACGACGTCTCAATATTCCCATCAGCACAAGATGAGGTGCGAATATATCGGACCACTCCTTCTGCTACCCGGCCAACATTTTTCATATTATATCTTCCATCAAAATTGAAATAAGCATCCGATTCTCTTCCAATTCACACATCACAATATTTTTGTTACCACAAGATCTGGTGTGAAGGTAGAATATATTGGTTCACTCCTTCTAGTACCTCCCCCAGAAAGGGTTCAATTTTTTAAATAACAAAACGCTTATTCAACTCGAAATAAGCTTGCAATTATCTTCACATTTCATACATGATGGTAGATATCGGTCCACTTTCTGTTACCGTCCCCCACAATATTTATATCTCTTATAACTTGCGAAACAAGCCTGTCATAAAGTTGGAAATAAATGTTCGATTCTCCTTAAATTATGCACGTTCCACATTTTTTTATCAGTATTAGATGAAGAAGAATAATTGTTACTACTATATCTATACTTACATTTCAAGATATTCAAAAAAATATGACAAATCACATATTGGGTGAAGGAAGTAGTCGATATAGTTCAAATCCGGCTTGCCATAAAGGGTCAGCAGTTGGCGTTATCATAACGCAAGTGAAAATATATATTAATAAACTGACATTGGCTGAGGTTGTATATATGACGACAAAACCGGCTGAACTTTTTTATTTGAATTAAATTACCTGGTAAGTTAACCTAAAGTATTTTACTCTGTACATTTTATAGGAATAACTCATCAATTTTGCCAAATTTGATCGAAATAGATATAGATATAGCTCCCATATATATTGTTCATCCGATTTGTTATTTTTGTCCTCCGCAGCCGTAATATACACTCTGTAACAACGATATTTGGGGAAATATATCAAATATAACTCAGAAATACCCTTTCTAAATTTTATCGAGATCGGTTAATATTTGGACATAGCCCCCATATATATCTTCGTCCGATTTGCCTTTTATTGTGCACCAAACGTGTAATATTAGTCCAAACAGAATGGAATTTGGTACTTATGACCAAATTGAGTCTAGAAACCAGTATGTCAAATTTGGTGGAAATCGGTTCAGATATAGCTGTAGCTCCCATCAGATATAGCTAAAGCTCCCATAATGTTCATCCGATTAGTTGAATAGTTGCCCTGCATAGCCGTAATATGAACTCCGTAGTAACGATATTCGGGGAAATATATCAAATACAGCATAGAAATACATTTGCCAAATTTTATCGAGATCGGTTCAGATTTAGATATAGCACTCATATATATCTATCCGATTTCAAGTTGTATGTTCATTTGGACTTTTAATTATTACTATAATCATAGTTGGTATGACTTAATTCTCACAAATTCCCCATTAAAACTTTTATTTGTTATGTGAAGCTCTACTAAATGTGCAAAGTGGTGTAGGGTATCATAAAGTCGGCCCCGTCCAAATTTAAGACTTTCTTTACTGGTTTCCTTCTGAGTATGTTAAGGATATGTAATTACCAAAAACTTGGATACTGTAGGAGCTGAATATTACAATAAGAGGAATGTGTTGCAAATCCTTACTTTTCATCTTATAATGAAAGGACAAAAGCGGACGGGCTGATTATATGACACGATGAATTTTTAGTAGTGCTACCCGAAATACATCTAAAAATCTTAACTGATTTCAACAAAAGTTTGGCAATGGTACTTCTAGGCTTAATCTAGTATCATATACCGCTCTGCGGAAACATTCTCTATAAATTTAATATGAACCGTTTAGTCAGGTTCATATTAAATTCTGTGCGATAAGCTTCAAATCGAACGAAAGTGTATGGAAGCTATAACCAAATCTGGCCCAATTGTCACCAGTTTCAATAGGGTTCATCTTTTTGGGCCAAACAAATCAACTGAGCAAAAGGTTGATTATCGAAGGGAACTTCGCCTCATCTTGTCACGAACATAAAATACCCTGTACCACCGTCTGATGTATGGCATAATCAACACATACAAATTAATAAAATAACGAAAAAATTCAAAAAAAAAAAAAGATAAGATTAAGTTCATATTATTATCAGGCGAATTCAAATTACGTTTAGCAGTAAATATAGATGTGAGCTGGTCTTACTTGTGGGCCTAGGAATTGGATCATAATTGTAAACAATTTGTTTAAGCTCCGATAAGCGCAAATGTTTAAACGTTAATTCGTAATTTTATCGGGCTATTTATTCACTTCCTTTAATTCTATTTCAACCATATACCATCAATTTAACCAAAGCATTGTTGAAATTAATTGATTTTTGACGATACTCAACAAAAATCAATAAAACTCAACAGCAAATACGATAATAATAAATATTTAGCATAACAAGTGAACAACAGCAACAAGAACAAAAAGCATTCATCGAGATGCAATTTTAATGTAACTAAATTTAATGTTCAACAACCGTTTACCGCAACAAGCACTTCAAACTTTTACTCGAAATCACAACAGACTAACTGAATGATGATGGTTCGCTAACCACGATTTGACCTCAAATTATGTTTAGCAATGATTTTTTATAGCTTTGCGATTTCCAGAACAACAAAAAAATGGATACAAAACAAATTCAATTTCATTGCAGAACATGCAAGAAAATTGGTCGTTTGTTGTTGCAGCAAAATAGAATCGAGTTTCAAAGTTAGAGGTTGCATGCAACCATCAGCCACCATGGCCGTATGAAAGATATATATGTGTGTCCACATGTATATGTCATGCCAGTGAATAAAAAACCAAAAGGGACAATGCCAAAGAATAGAAAGAAAAAGCAACAAAATCATGTAGTGCAACGGCAATGCATTATTGATGCGATAATCGTAGCAATAATTCAGATCTAATGACGCGCAACATGAAAATCAATATTTGCAAAACAATTGAAACTCTCATTGAAAACTTAACGAGAAAAATCGAAAAAAAAAGAACACTGAAAACCGATCAAATGGCCACCACTACGGCGGAGAGTTACAGCTTTAAGCGCCAATGGATGGTATTTAAACAGGAAAACGATGAAAGTGAACCAAAAGTAGTTGCCTTCCATTTCGGTAATACTCCAATTAAATTCAATATACATCAATTGTGGTAAAATTTAATGGTAATTCAATATACTCTGATGATTTGAAGTAAAAGCAAATAAATAAAGTTAAAATAAATATCCATCAATAACATGGATGGTGTATAAGCCGAATAAGCCAATAAAGTGGCTTGTAAACAGACAACCTTATGCATTACCAGTAGGTCAAAAAATAATTGGTCATCCGTAAAAAATTCTAACTTTAATACTCTCTACCATTGGAAGGAACTTGAAAAATTTAAAAAGAAATCCGAAAATACCGCTTGAATGAGGACTGAAAAATGGTGAGTTTGGAAACAATTTCGGCGTATATTCCCCTGACTTTACAACCACCGACAACAAATTCGAAATTAAGACTTAAAGCAATCCTTAATATTTGAAAGCAGTAGCTCAGTGTGTAGTGTGTTTAACTACAAGCAATAAGATTGGGAAGGCTACAAAAAAAGTTGAAACAAGTAAAAAAAACATTAAGTTCCTGGCCGAACTTTCAATACCCTCCACCTTAGGGTAAAAGAAACATTTTTATATAAAATTAAGACCGTTTGGAGCTAGCGACCATTATGACCTACAAATAACAATTTTTAGACAAATCCGAGAAAAATTGTGGCAAAAATCATCAAAATATCGAATATCAGGAGGTACCGTTATATGGGGTCGATACCAAAACGTGGACCTATACATATAATGTTTTGCCACCATAGCAAGAACCCATCATGACCAACAAATTCCAATTTTTAGACAAATTTGCGAAAAAAAAAATTGGCAAAAATCATCAAATCGGGAGGTACCGTTTAATAGAATCTACACCAAAACGTGGACCTATACATAAAATGTTTCGCCACTTGAGCTAGAACCGATTATAGACTACAAATACAAATATTTAGACAAATCCGTGAAAAAATGTGAATATCGGGAGGTACCGTTATATGAGAGCTATACCAAAACGTGGACCTATACATAACATTTTTCGCGACACGAGCTAGAATCCATTATTACCTACATATACCAATTTTTAGAGAAATCCGTGGAAAAAATGTGGCGAAATTCATTAAAATACTGAATATTGGGAGGTACCGTTATATAGGGACCATACCAAAACGTGGATCGATATATCTCATTTTCAATACCATCCGTTCTAGACACAATGCAAATTATTCTGTTAAATTTTGACGCTCCACGTCAAATAACGTGGGTACAGCCGTGATTTCAACAGACAGACGGACAGACAGACTGACGGACATCGTTAAATCGACTTAGAATTTTATGCTGATTATGAATATATATACTTTATGGGGTCTACGATGAATATTTAGGGATTTCACAAACGGAATGACAAAGTTAATATACCCTCCTTTCCAAGGTGGAGGGTATAAAAAGGACTCTGAAAATAAGACAAATATTGCGATTGCTAAAAATGGTTAGGAAACTCATTAGTTCAACTTCCACTGGTGCTGTGATCGCCGTCTTGACATGACCACCAAAAGAGATAATGACCAAAATCTAATGGGACGATACAACCAAGTCTTTGTACTAGATCATGAAAGAAATTAATAAAAACGTTAACAAAAGGCGTAGGTTCGTTTTGCATATGTATAAGGTGTAAATCTCAAAACCAATCTGAAGCTTGTCCACAAAGACAAAATGTTGCATTAGATTGTAATTTAACCGCAAAAAGAGATTTGAAGCCAATTTTCAGTGGCAATTTTCAGTCCTAGCCGAAGGACGTTAAATTTAAAATAAGAAAAACTCGTTCAATTAAATATAGTCCATTTTTCGCGTCATGATCGCTGACGGAAAAATTAAAATTGTTCTTTGTTTACATTCTGGTTCTTCATATCCTCAAAAAGTAATAGTTAACCTTTGGGTGCTCTGCTGCGTCAGGAACTTAATATTCCTGCACTATTTCATATAGTTTGCTAAGACGAGGCATAATCAGGAATTGGAATGACAATATGTCGTTTAAGGTGCTGCAATGGAGGTTGCTATCGAGGAAATTGCAGTGGATTTCAGTACTCCTTCGCAATTGGTTTAAACATGAGAAGGATCCACTCCATCGCATTGAAGTGGAAACAGACCTTGATGGATGACGTTTTGACCAACCAAATAGAATCATGACCCTGTCTCCCTTGGACTTGAGTTCGCTTTCCAAATTAAAGCCCATTGTTGACACAAACCTTATTTTTTTGCAAAATCTCTGATATTTATATTAAAATGCAAACTTTGAAATCTTTATTCGGTTGGATACTGTAATTGTATCCATACTATGCAATCGGATGACCAACAAAGAAACAAATACAAGGGCAAAGCAACACAATTACATTCTCCAATGCCAGCATACGTGGTATTCTTATGAACGACAAGAATGGCATAAAAAGAACAATGCAACTTCAAATCACCATCACAAAGAGTTCACTTCATATGGCATCCTAGAGAGAGGGGGAGAGAGTGAGACAGAGCGAGAAAAAGGCACTCATGATGACGATGAATGGTGCAGTGTGTGAACTCCTCGAACTTTGGAGAAAAAATAACCATCGCCGGTTTACCCATACAAAATTACAAGCACATCGCATCCAAGGAGTAGCGAATGTTATGCGAAAGAAACACACCCATATGAATGAAGAACAACAGACACACACACACACACGCGCGCAACAGTCAAACAAAAAGGCCACAATACGAAAACACATTAAAATTTTGAACAATGCTACAGATTCCTCCGCTGTTTCGAACAGTCATCTCCACCATCCGTCCACCCACCTAACCACCCAAACCACTCAGCCAGGCTATTCGCTGAAGTTTGCCGTTCAATGACAATAAAACTCAGTGCAGTTGCTTTCGCTGCTGCCCTCAATGGCAAACAGTGCATTTGAGTTCGCGTTTTCCCTTTGTTTTTCTTGTTGATGATGTTCGCCATTAAAACAACAACCTTGTACACAAACATTGTCATGAAATGGTTATTGGAGAAATAATATTTAAAAAGAAAATCTTTCCAATGTGAGGCACTTTCGAAAGGTTTTGCACACAAAATAAAATAGATTCAGCAACAGTGCTGAATATGTGGTTAGTAGCAAAGCGTTAGTAAGTAAATAAATTCAATTGACATTATAAGTTGAATAGGACGTTCCTTATCATCGAAGATTCCATATGTATAGACCAATGGTGTGGGATGAAGAAACGCATACTCATATTTATACCCTACACCACAAGGTGGTCAGGGTATTATGTCTTTGTGCATTTGTTTGTAAAAGGCAAAAGGAAACGAGATAGACCCATAGTTCCTTTGATGATCTGCATAGAATCACATTCTGAGTCGATTTATGCATGTCCGCCCGTCCGTCTGTCCATGTATTTTTGTAAACAAAGTACAGTTCGCATTTATTGCCCATTTGTTTGGCCCAAGGACGAACCCTATTGAAATTGGAGATTATCGGTCAACATTTAGATATAGCTCCCATATATATCTCCGTCCGATTTGCCTTTTATTGTTCACCAAACGTGTAATGTCAGTCCGAATAGTATGGATTTTTGCACGTACGATCAGATTGCACCTGAAAATAAGTATGCCAAATTTGATCGTAATCGGTTCAGATATAGCTATAGCTCCCATATATATTGTTTATCCGATTTGTTATTTTTGTCCTCCGCAGCCGTAATATGCACTCTGTAACAACAATATTTGGGGAAATATATCAAATACATCTCAGAAATACATTTGCTAAATTTTATCGAGATCGGTTCAGATTTGGATATAGCTCCCATATATAACTTCGTCCGATTTACTTTTAATTGTACACCAAACTTCTAATATTTTCCCAAATTGGATGAAATTTGGCACTTACGACCGAATTGAGTCTAGAAGCTAGTATGTCAAATTTGGTGAAGATCGGTTCAGATATAGCTATAGCTCCCATATATACTGTTCATCCGATTTGTCATATTTGTTACCCACAGCCGTAATATGCACTCCGTAACAACGATATTCAGGGAAATATATCAAATACAGCTCAGAAATATCTTTGCCAAATTTTATCGAGATCGGTTCCGATTTGGATGTAGCTCCCATATATATTTTTATCCGATTTCAAATTAATTGTGCACCAAATGGGTAATACAAGTCCGAATTTAAAAGATACAAATGCTTCGGCATATTTACTCCTTTGAACTTTAAATTATAATTATAATCATAGCGTGTATTATTAAATTCTCCCATAAAAACATTTAATTGTTATGTGGAGCTCTACTAAATTAGCAAAGTGGTGTAAGGTATCATAAAGTCGGCCCCGACCGACTTTAAGACTTTCTTTACTGGTTTTTCTTTCAAAATGAAGGTAAAAAGCTTTATTTTACAGTGTGTAACATCTATTTTAAATTCCATAAACCGAACAAAAGATCAAATTTTTGAACAAGTTTAGATTTGTTCGAATTGGTTACCTTTGATACGAATTATGGCCTTCAAACGGCCAATGAAAACGTCACACTCTGCCCAAATATTGCTCTGCGGTATTTTGGCCCATTCCCGGCGAAGTGCTTGCTTGAGGTTATCGACACTTTTGTATTTTTTAGTGCCAACATTGCTTTCCACAATACTCCAGACACAATAGTCCAACGGATTGGTATTCGGTGGTGGTCGGCGAAGCACTTGCTTCAGGTGATCGACATTAGGAATTTTTAGTGCCAACCGTGCTTTCCAAAATACTCCAGACACAATAGTCCAACGGATTGATATTCGGAGATTTTGGTGGCCATTGTGCGCTGGAAATGAAGCGAGGAACCACATTTTGTAACCATTCTTGAGTGGCGCCTGCTGAGTGCGATGGTGTTGCGTCCTGTTGGAATGTCCAAGTTCTGCGGCCAAAATGTTTGTGTGTCCAAGGTTTTAATACACCCTCCAGAATATTTTCGCGAGAAGATTCGGCATTTATTCTAATGCCACGGTCGATTAATACAAGCGGATAGCGACCATTAGCTGTTATGGCGGCCCACACCATCACCATTGCCGGCGCTTGAGTTCTGGTGGCCAACCGAAGGCATACATTTTCAGCTGACCCCTTTGGCAAGTAAACACGATCATTTTGTTTGTTTAAAAACTGCTGGACAACGAATGTTTTCTCATCGGAGAAAACCAAATTCGGCAGTTCACCACTTTCGGCCAATATTTGTCGAATGGAATATTGCGATATGTTCAGCTCACGAGCCATTTTTTGGACACTGCGACGCGGGTTTCGATCAAGTCTCTTCTTTACTTTTCGAACCATTTCTGCTGATGTTGCTGTTTTCTTCCCTGTATCACGGTAACAAGCGATGGCACGAGACAAAAAAGATTTATTCACATTTAAATACTGATAGCCACTTGTGGTTTTACAGTCAAATATAAAGAAATCACACTATCACGCTTGAATTCCATTACGAATAAAATTTTTCTGGAAAAATTCTCACCAAAATGCTTTTGTACGCTTGTTAATAATATAATGAGCTGTCACTGGAATAGTTTTAACAGCTGTCGGACGAGTGGCTTAGAAATGACAGCAGTCTGAAGTTGGTTGCAGTTTTTTCATCTCACCCTGTATGTAGGTCTACGATATCATATATCCCCTATATAGCGGTACCTCTCAATATCCGGAATTTTTTATAATTTTACCGATATATTTAAAATTTGATGGTGATGGTATTTTGATGCTTTTGAAAATATTTGTCAAATATCTTGCTTAAAGCTCGTAATGGATACTACAACCTCTTACTGAAAAATATTCTATATTAATCCACGTCTTCATATAGCTCACATATAACGGCACCTCCATTTATTTCGTATTTTGTTGATATTAGTGGCATTATTCATCGGAATTGTTTCCAGTTAAATGATATTAGAGACAGTTTTTTTGGAATTGGTCCAATTTTCGTATTTAATGATAATGGGTACCCCTACCTATGACAAAAAATAGTATATGCAGGACCATATCTTCCTATAGACCTTTCGTCTATTTTTCGTCGTAATTTTCTAGAAGTTTTTAAAGTTCCTTCAAAATGGTGGAGGTTATTATTATTTTAAATTTCATATTTGAAGTTTGGAATTCGTATTCGTATCCTATGACAAAAAATTATTTCAGAAGAACCACGTCTTCCTATGGCCACCATAAAAAGGATTTCATTTGTGAGGTATTTTTGATATTTTAAAAGTTCCTTCAAAATGGTGGAGGGAATTAAAAATTCGGTTCGTCCGAACTTTACTGCTTTTTTACTCGTTACTTCTTTAATATTAACCATTTGATATGGATATATCAGAAGAAGTGGGCCAATATTTTTCTATCTCCAAATTGGACCTTACTTTTAATGAAATATTTCGATCTTCAAGGTTGGACTTTCGACAGTTATAGCAGCCAGACAGTCGTATCCCTAGAATAACTCCAGGTATCCTAAAACTGATTTTACCCAATGAGAAAAATGTTCTTAACGCTTTAATTTGAAAGTGGCTTTAAGCAGATACATATCCAAATTTCCCAAAATTCGCTCGAAATCTGACTCGACCTTACTTTTTAAAAAATTCAACCGGCTGCACACTTTGTGCCGGACTGTGAAACAATCAACAAGGGGATGTGCGACACAAATGTATCTCTGTGAGGGAGATTGTTTGCATTTATGTGCATTTCGCATTTATGGATAAGTGAAAGATGACAAAATTGCAGGAATCAACACCCACATACACATACATATACACGTACAATTTATACGCAGAAATCTTGAGATCAACGATGTGGGGCCACTGCAATCATTTGACGCTCTACAGAGAGGAAGACACAACATTCGTATGCTCACACACACACACACACTCTGTCATACAAAGTAACAAGTATGTATTCTTACGTACACAGCTGTCGATAAAAACAAGAGTAAGCAAAGCATAAAAACTCGGTGCCGTATTGTGTAAATATGATATGCGTTTGTTTATGTTGCCGTTTTTATGGGCTCGACCGCTCAGCTCCAGGAACTGCAATTGTCTGTTTTTTGTTCTTGTTCTTGTTTTTTGTTTAAGCGGTAGTGGTGGTAGTCGTAGTGGTTGTATCACTAGTGAGTGACATCCTTCCGGTCATTGCTTTCCAACAATGTGGACAAAATAACGCAAACACTCATAGAGTCGTCGTATTGGCAGCAGACATAACGACAGACGGAAAGATAGGATGACATGAATGGGGGCAACAAAAACAAACAGGGAACGCACTGAGCCAAAAATACGTAAAGTTATCTTTAAAGTCTGGTCCTAGTTAGACAATGTGTGTGTGTGTGTGCATGTCTATTGACTTGCAAATACTTACACGCGTGCACACAGACATACACAAACGTATTCGCATCTATGTATAGGCAATCTACAACTTGATTTCAGCCAGTAATCTCAGCAATGGTTCGGCATGACAGTGATCAACAATGGCCATCTATATGCAATTACAGGGCTGCCCATCGATATGACTGGTGCGTTGTGTGCCTACGAGTGTGTGTGTGTGTGTGGATTTGTTGGTGCATATAAAACAGTTTCACCAAACTAACGTTTGCTCTGCGATGGCTACAAAGTCAATGGTGGACGATTATTCATTTTGAGGAACACAAAAAAATAAACAATTTTCCGGAATAGGATCTAAGCATTCATATCGTCTCTTGTAATGTTGCTTGATTCTCTTTTTGTTGCTTTTGTTGATGTTGATATGAAAAGCTATGATGGCCTAGGGTTGTCAAGGTCCGTCCATGATTGCCGTAGCAACTTTCAACAGTACGGGACAGAGAGAAAGATAGGGATTTATTTATTTGCGAAATCGCATTCAAAAGGGCATTTGAATGTCTGAATGGCTATTCTAAATGCAATTGCCAGTGATATCAAATGAGAAAAAAAAAGAATACTTCATTAAGGACAAACGTTCGTTGAAGTGCTCTGTATTGCAAACATTTTCAAAAGAGTTTAAAAATAAAATTTACTCGAAAAGTAACTACAAGTTGTTGTGCAGAAATATAAGGGTTATGCTGTTATGTTATGTCAGTTTTTTTCTAATTTGGTATTTTCTTTCCAATTGGGCATAATTCTCGATTTTCGGTTCTTTGAAGGTCCAGGAAAATCCAGCGGATGATTTAATCCCCATGTACAATAAAATTTTTTAACCTAGTCAATTGATTATATCTTTGTATAAGGGCTGTACCATAATGTGGCGTTTATACATAAAAGAACTTAGAATACCAAAAAATGGGAAAATTTAATAGAAAATATGACGAAAAAGTAAAAAAAAATATTTGAAATAATGGTTTCCCCCTTATATTGGGACTAAATCAAAAAGTGGACCAATATGACCAATTTTTTAAACCAATGATTTTTGAAGTAATCCAAAACTCTCTACAAATTATAAAAGCTCCATTATAACTCTTGGAAAATAAATATTGAAATGTTTGTGTATGGTCAAGGCTATATAAAAGACTTATAAATGTTTGTCCTAACAACCCGAAACTTTTTTTTGGCTTTTGATCTGCAAACTTTAAATATCTTCCATCCTTTGGAAGAAATTTGCAATTCCGGTGAATAATGTCGTTAAAATCATCAAAATACCGAATATAGGGAGGTACCGCTATATGGGACCTATACGAAGACGGACCTGTATAGGCAATTTTCGGTCATGGGATGTAGATCCTGTGAGGAACTTCAAATTCTAAAATACCGAATATCCGTCATATGGGGACTATACCAAAATGTGGACCAATATTTACAGTTCTATGCAAGGATGTTTCTCATATAATAAGAACACATTTTGCCAATTTATAGCAAATTCGGGTTAAAATTTTGAGTAAAACATCTACAAAAAAAAAAAAAAAACAGTAAAGAAAGTCTTAAAGTCGGGCGGGGCCGACTTTATGATACCCTACACCACTTTGCTAATTTAGTAGAGCTCCACATAACAATTAAAAGTTTTTATGGGAGAATTCAATCATACACGCTATGATTATAATTATAATTTAAAGTTCAAAGGACTAAATATGCCGAAGCATTTGTATCTTTTAAATTTGGACTTGTATTGTCCATTTGGAGCAAAATTAATTTGAAATCAGATAAAGATATATATGGGAGCTATATCCAAATCTGAACCGATCTCGATAAAATTTGGCAAAGATATTTCAGAGCTGTATTTGATATATTTCCCTGAATATCGTTGTTACGGAGTGCATATTACGGTTGTGGGTAACAAATATAACAATCGGATGAATAATATATATGGAAGCTATAGCTATATCTGAACCGATCTTCACCAAATTTGACATACTAGCTTCTAGATTGAATTCGGTCGTAAGAGCCAAATTCCGTGCCATTTAGACAAATATTAGAAGTTTGATGCACAATCAGTGGTAAATCGGACGAAGTTATATATGGGAGCTATATCCAAATCTGAACCGATCTCGATAAGATTTAGCAAATGTATTTCTGAGCTGTATTTGATATATTTCCCCAAATATTGTTGTTGCAGAGTGCATATTACGGCTGCGGAGGACAAAAATAACAAATCGGATGAACAATATATATGGGAGCTATAGCTATATCTTAACCGATTTCGACAAAATTTGACATACTTATTTTCAGGCCTAATTTGGGTGTATATGCAAAATTCCATTCAATTTGGGCTGATATTACACGTTTGGTACACAATAAAAGGTAAATCGGACGAAGCTATATATGGGAGCTATATCTAAATTTTGACCGATTATTTGACCAATTTCAATAGGGTTCGTCCTTGGGCCAAACAAATAATCTGTGCAAAATTTCATGTGGATCGGGCAATAAATGCGACCTGTACTTTGTTTACAAAAATACATGGAGAGACGGACGGACGGACAGACGGACTGACAGACATGCATAAATCGACTCAGAATGTGATTCTATGCAGATCATCAAAAGGAACTATGGGTCTATCTCGTTTCCTTTTGCCTGTTACAAACAAATGCACAAAGACATAATACCCTGACCACCTTCTGGTGTAGGGTATAAAAAAAAATAAATAAATAAGTTAAATCTGTCGGTACAGTCATATGGGACCCATACCAAAACGTCGATCTATATAGCCCATTTTCAATAACAAAAGTCCTGCAGACCTAACACACATCTGAGTAAAATTTTATCAATCTACTTCAAAATCGACATAGAATTTTATGCTGATCAAGAATATATGTACTTTGTGGAGTCTAAAATGTATATTTCGGGGTGTTTTAATTAGTTGGAATTGTGAAATTTGGAATTACAGTTAGTGATGGAGTGCAGGACGGCTTTTCCAAAGCTTGAAATCTAAAATTTGGTATTAGGGTAGCTGTTTATGTGTAACGTGGACACATGGAGGTGATTTCGGAAATGTGTACCATAATTGTACGAAAAGTACTAAGTGTGCTAATTTTGGATCACTCTTGGTGTCTAGTGTAGGAAGATGTAGATTGTTTTGGATATGCGAAGTAAATGTTTCTTTATTTGTTCTTGGTTGAAGGCATGGAAGATATTGAGTTCTTTGTCGACGGTGGTTTGGAAATGCGTCCTATATTTGTGCCAAAAGTACTAAATGACACATAATTTGGTAGTGGGTAAATATATAGGCCTGAAATCCTCAAATTTGGTATTAAGGTCTCTCTTGGTATCTGTAATCGAGATACGAAAGTGCTTTTGGGAATGTGTACTATAATTGTATGAAAAGTGCTAAGTGATAGAGATATGTAGATTTTTTAGATATGCGAACTAAATGTTACTATGTTACTGTGCGTCCTATATTTGTACGAAATGTTCTTAATAGTAAGAGAAGGGATAGGGCAGGATATAATTCGTATATATATATATACTAGCTGGCCCGGTCCGCGTTGCCGGCCCGTAGTTTTTGTCTATTATGCATATTTGTCAAAGCATAATTATTCAAAGATATGAATGTTATAAATGTTCACGTACTGGTCCATTAGTTTTTAATGTTTAGTCAAATGAGCAGTAATTTGGAATTTACACCTCATAATTGAGGGCTAATTGATTTAAGAATAGCCAAAGTTAATTACTTTTTTAAACCCATTAGCACCTCAGATTGTGCATTAGAGTCCTCATAAGTCGCCCTAACCATATCGGTCTGTTTGTCCGCCAAAAGGTGGACTTGAGGGGGTACTATTACATGGAGAAAATTCTAAAATTTGTAGATATGTTGAATTTTTTGTGTAAGATTTTCACCCCCAAATACACACCCCCAAATCCTTTGAAATATGGTAAAATGCGAAACATCGACCTACATTGAAAACTTTCTTCACCCCTTATAATCCAGGATGACAAATAGAGGACAAATCGAAAATATAGCAGAACAACATAGCATGTCAAACTGAAAAAAAATCACGTGATTTAAATAAGTAAAAATAGTTTTATCCACCTCATAATTGAGGGCAGACTGATTTCAGAATAGTCAAATATAATTACTATTTTACACCCATTACCGTAAGATGGGAACTAATTTTATTTGTCATTTAAATTGTAAATTGGAGACCCCATAAAGTCCATATTTTTCATCATTGTATAATTCAATGACGATTCAACAAATATGCGGTCCCTTTGCTATTTTCATATATTTGTAATTTGTTCATGTTTTCACAATTTATTTCATATAGATGTATATCCCAAATCTACGTTCCCAACCAATATTCTCTTGGGGGTTACAAATTCAATAGAATACAAATTTTTCTTTTCTGACCACACATTAGATGTGAAAGTGAACTTGGGGATACTCCAATGTGGGGACTTTACATGAATAAATTTCTATGTGGCAATTATCTGTACGATGGTTCCTTACCCCAGGGTAGCATAAATACAATTTTTTAGTGATCAAGACCAATATGGGCCCTACTCCGAAGATTTTATGCGAAGAGGTTCTCTACCCCCCTTAGAAACAAAGATGCCAAATAAGGGCCAAAAATAGAAGAAAGTGACGAAGACTCCAAAAATGGCTTAAATCATACGATGGTTATTTATGATCGATAACATGACCTGCAAAAGCGATTTAAAGTATCTTAAATGTTCAGGAAGAATTTTTGGAAGGATAGAAATCCTTTTCTTTCCCATTCGCTCTACTATTTTGCACCCTTTATATTTGGTATTTTACTGATTGTACTCACAAAATTTTTTGCATTTTGAGCTCTCATTGGACGGATTATTGTCACATGAAAGAAGTAGGGCCACGCTTTAAAATAAGCCCCATTAGTCTTTTTCGGTCATTTTTGTTTGTTTAAATGTCTGCGCATCTTCCAGCTTAAGCACGATGTAGGCCCTGGAGTTGAAAGGTAGATGTCAGTTACCATCGTATTTCGCACTTATTTCATTTTTTGGTGAAAAATTGTACACAGTGAAAAATTATTCTTTATTTTGTTCACAAAAAATCCACTGAATTTAATGATTTGAATGATTTTACAAATTGAAAAAAATTTACAAAAGAAGAATAACAAATAGAAAAAATCTTCAACTTGTTCGCTGATTTTTTACAGCAACTGCTTAAAAATCCTTACAAAGTTTGTCAATAGAATGTACTTTTATTTTAAAATTCAATTCCATTGGAAATTTTTTTCGATATTTTCCCGTTTTGAGAATTTTTGCAATGAGATCTCTTTTTTCGTGATTTTTTTAACGATTTTGAAAAAGTAATTATCTTTTAACTTTGGTGCGACCGCATCAAATTATTTCGCTATCATCTAATCCGTTTCGCCACCACATAATTTGGTACTACACTTCCATGTAACCCGCCATCAATTTCAGTTCTCAAGAAATCAAGTCAATAAAATATAAAAAACACTACAAATGTACATTAGAAAAAAGTAAGTCAAAATGGAAAATCATGCAAAATAAAACATTACTATTGTACATTTCAAAAGTCAAAATGAAAATGTTAACATATCACATTTTTACGCGATTTTTTGGATATTATCCTTTTCGGATAAGAGACAATTCCGAATTTGTATGAATCATTAAAATCAGTTCAGCGGTTCTTAAGTTATAAGCGTAGTAACTAACACAACTTTCATTTATATATATAGATGTAGCTCATATAAATAGGCCCCGTCTATCCGAAATATTTTACAAAACGTCCTTTTAAAGTTCTTAATATTTAGCTCTAAACGGATGTGCCCCTCTCAATTTCCTCGCCAAATATGCTTACTCCTATTAATATACATAATTTAAAACCCCAGTTAAGCTCACAACCCATACCCACAGTTCAACCACATATTGTTGTCATCATCTTCATCATTTCAACATATTTTCTCTACTATTATCGCATTTATTTTCCATTGGCGTTAAGAATATTTATTATATTCTCGGCAAATGAATATCACATACATTACTCGCTTGCCGAGAATCAGGCAAGCAAATCCATAATGCTGATACAGGAAGTTTTTTGTTGTTCATTGTTTGTTGCGCTCCTCCAGAGCCATCAGTCATGACCACGAAGACAATTGAAGCGGTAAAAATCAATAATTTTATCCATCATCCATCATCGGCAGTTTAATAATAAATAACAATTCATGGTAGTTTAATAAATGTGAAACAGATTTTCGACATATGAGAAGTTTTAAATCATATCCGATATTTAGTCCATGGCTTCACTGGCTGTGGCTGTGGATTGTGGATTCGGGCATTCATTTCATCTGTAACATGGCCTCAAAATTATTATACTTTTTTTTTTGGGTGGGTTAAGTGCCGATAACAAATGGTAGGGGGGAGGGGATGGGAGAGGATGACGACGATGACGAAGGATGGCCATTATTGTTTTTGTTTCCTTTTCTTCATTCATTTTCATAAATACTCCCACGTATTTTCCACAATCATCGTATTGTAATCAGTGGCGAATGATTCAGTCATTGGCAATATATTTCGATTGCTTTAAAAATGATTGAAGCTGAATTATTAAAACAATTACACAATTCGCTTAAAGCATGATTTCTTTATGAAGGCGATAACAATATGGTCGAATATTAAATGACTTTCAGTTTTCAAAAAGGCAAACAATTTATTAATAGTTGTTGGGATGTTGTTAATAAGCCATTTAAAAGGCAGATATTTTGTGGATGGAAAAATGTTATGGGATATGTGGTATTTTGAGAAATTTTGTCATATTTATTCTATCCACCATATTGTTTGACGCAGAGCTTCGAAATTTATGGGTATTGAAAATAAGCTATATATAGGTGGGTGTTATGCTATAGCCCATAGGGTTTTAAGATTTAAGAATTTGTTTAAAATTCGGCATTTAAAGATCGTAATGGATTCTACATCCTGCTGCAAAACATGATAGCTTTACGTTTTCCTATTGCACACTTATAACAGTATCTCCGACTACTCAGGTAGTGCTTAAAAATCTATCATATGAGTACCACGTTTTCAACGCCATCAATGTACAATTATAGGTTTTACTTGTAAGGTTTTCGGTACCAATAAGTGCGCATATGAATCGAAATTATATAATAAGTAGATTTTATTCTTTCTTTCTGAATATTTTAATTTTTTGGTAAATTTTTATCTTCGGTTCCAAAAGTTTGAAACACAGCAATGTGTCTTATCAGAGTTGTAGTTTGAGCACGGCAGACAGATATTTTCTACAATTTTTAGTACCCAATAGGCACCCTTTAAAAATAACTTTCGTACATATATTTTTTAGACACTGTAAGAAATTAAATTATATAAGACTGACCGACCATCAACGCCCAGACGAAACGGTTGAAGCTAGATTCTTGGTGCGTAGGCAAGTGATGGTGATAGGAAAATAATATTAAAAATTTGGAAATTTTCAAAAAAAAAAAAATCCGTTAAAAATTCTTTTAATATCTTAAAAATATCCGTTATATTATTGTCTATACGATGACGTGCAACATAGGCAACTTTTGTCATAAACCATTACAATATTCAAATGCGAATAAAAAAATTCGGTAAATAATTTAGCTAAAATCATCAAAAATCCGAATATAGAGATATACAGCTATATTGGTGCTATACGAAGACGTCTGTCATAAACTGTAGTACCATTTTTCGAACTTCAAATACCAAATTTGAAACATTTCCGATGAATAATGTCGCTTAAATCTCCAAAATACCAAAAAAAAATGGAGGTACCATTATATGGAGAATATACCAAAACGCGGACCTATATCACCCATTTTCAATACCAAAAGTCCTGCAGATATAATACACATTTGAGTAAAATTTTATCAACCTACTTCATTTCGTTCGGAAGCTAGAGTGATTTCGGATAGAAGGACGGATATCGCTAAATCGACATAGAATTTTATGTTGATCAATAATATGTATACTTTGTAGGGTCTAAAATGTATATTTCGAGGTGTTACAAATGGAATGAAAAACTTAATCTACCCTCCACTTGTAAAATGGTTCCATACTTCTAAAATGGTACCATTAGGTATTATGTGAACGCGAAATTTGGTAAGTGAATCAAGGTGGTTTTGGAAACGTACCAAATGTGCGAACTTTACTAAATGGTACTGAATTTGGAACAGTTTGCATTAAGGTGAACTTTTTGAAATTTTGTATTGGAATCCCTGTTGGTGGTAAGTTTGTGATAAAGAGGTGGTTTTAGAAATATTTACTACAAATGCACAAATAGTACTAAATATTATTATAATTGGTACAATTTGATATTGGGTAAATAGATAATGGTTGATATTTGAAATTTGGTATTAGGTTCGCTGTTTATGTGTAGCCTGGACATATATTGCTAGATTTAGCGGTGGTTTGAAAATGCGTTCTTTATTTACTAAAATTACCAAGTGGTACTAAATTTGGTACAGGGTGAAGGATAGAAGGAATCCCCAAATTTAGTATTGAAGTCTCTGTATCAGGTATTGGGATTTGGAAGTTTGTTTGGAAATACATCCTGTATTTGTACAAAAAGTGCTAAATTGTACTAAATTTGGTATTTGATGAAGGAATAGAGCTGGAGTCCTAAAGTTTGATATGGAGGTCTCTATCAGGGATTGATATTTGGAGTTGGTTTTGGAATATGTACTAAAATTATACGAAAAACACTAAATGCCACTAAATTAGATGTTGAATGCACGTATAGAGCTGATATGGAGACATGTAGATTGTTTTGGATATGCGTATTAAATGTTATTTGTTTTTGGATGGGGCTTTGGTATTGGGGCTACTGTTGGTGTCTAGGTTTTATATATGAAGACGTTGAAATAGTTTTGGACAGAAAAAAAAACTTTGAAAATTAAGTGAAATATATGAAGTTTCGAAAAAAAATGTTTGTCAAACTGAACAAATTGTACAGTTTAGAAAGTATCTGCCGCTATCCAAAGGAGTAGGCCAATGTTGTCAATTTCGTGGGGTACCAGAAGGAGTGAGCCGATTAATACTATAGTCACATCAGATATTGTGTAAGTAGAAATATTGGCATGTATGAAATTTAAAGAAAATCGGATGCTTATTTTATGAAAGATATAATTATTCAAAATGTTGACCTTTTCTGTGGGAGGTCTATGATGGGGTGGGTTGATATTTTCCATTTTCGCAACTGATATAACGGTGATACAAATATTGGGATTTGTAAATTTGAACAAAGTTGAATGATCTGTTCTTTTTCTACAAGCCAAATTATTTTCTGTGAACATTTTGGGAGGTACCAGAAGAAGTGGTCATATATTTCCCATCTCTGAGCTCGATCTTGACTATAATAACGAATTTAAGAAATTAAATTGGGATTTTTGTTGACGACGTAGAGGGCACTTGCTTTTATAAGAAAAACATATGGCATGCTATCCATTCTTTTAGTTCAAATTGGTAAAAAAACTCAGTTTCTATTGTCACCTTCATGTATATTTTCAAAAATTTTTAATCCTTATAATACAAACTAAAAACAATCCCATCTTATTACACATCTAAGTACCAATGCTACATTTCGTGCATATTTTGTTAGTTCTCATTTGCCATCGACATTGGCTGTAATTTGATACTACTCAAATTTAAATTTGGTATGAGGCTTTCCGATTGAAAAAATAGGTTCTGAAGTACTTTATTATCGCCATAGGTTAGAAAACGATAATTTCCTGAAAACGTAATATGCCCTCTCCTTCTCTCTCTCTTTCTGCTATGACTCAACCTATTAAACCATTTTAATTCCACAAAATAACTTAATGTTGATAGCAACTCCCAATTCTAAAACTGTCAACTTCAAGAACAATTTTCTCTTTGGCAAACAAAAATAATAAGAAAAACTAAAAATGAACCCATTATTCACTTTATATCAGATATTCTGTCAGGACATTTCAACTTAAATTTCTTTTGTCGTTCGGCTCCTGGCATATCCCTCATTACCACTATTGTTTACAATGACTGCTCACATTGTGGTTTCGATGCCACTGTTGCTGCATTATTAGTCGTAAATACTGGTGTGCCACGAAAGCAATTTCAAGAAAAGTGGAAACGAAGAAACTCTTCCAGGAAGGTGGGTAACGGATACAACGTATATGCAGAAGGAGTGTAAAACATAACCAAACCAAGAAGACGAAGTCGAAGAAGGATGGCGAGCAAAATAGTAGCGGAAACTGGAGGGGCATACGGTTCAGCCCTTAAGTGAACTTTAAACACTTTTATTAATGGCATATTATGTAATAAGACTGCAGTCACACCAATACAGCCGCAGCCAGCCACAGCTACACGCACACAAACGAGCATTGTTCAACCTACATAAATCCATACAAAAACACATGTAAATACATACAATGACACATGGGTCGTGTTCTTGGCAAGTGTACGGACAATAGACTGGGTAATGCAAGCCGTAATTGTTGCACTTTAATACAAATTAAGGAATAACAGGGCCACTCATATCCTTTGTAGAATGCGAATACAATAGAATTTCACAATACCATTCATTGCAACAATGCACTTTTATTTATATCGGAACCACTTAAATATATATCACAAGATAATACGAAAACAGGTGATGTCCGTGCACATGCATATTCATCGACCTAGACACATATAAGCACACATTAAAATCGGAATATGTGAATAAGGCTAAGTGTAAGTAAATTTTAAAATGCATAAAAGTTTTGCGTTAACGGCAGGAAAAGAAAATGTGTGGGAATATGCGAGGGTCGCAACTTTTTTTTGACAAGGCCGTTTTTGAACTATGGCCAGAAAAAAAGACTTTAAATTGGAGGAATATTTCAGCAATACTTACAGTTATCGCTAATTTATAAATTATTTCTATAAATTTCTAATAATTTTTCTTTCATTTTGAATAATTATAGAGCAAAAAGTAAAAAAGCTGTAAGTTCGGCCGGCCGGAATACCCTCCACCATTTGGAACGAATTTGACAATTCTCAAAAACAATAAAATCCGTTAAAAATTCTTTTAAAATCTTAAAAATGCCGAATATAGCTGTTATATTAGGGTCTATACGACGACATGGACCTGCATAGGTAAAATTTGTCATAACAATATTCAAATGCGAAACTTAAAAAAAAAATCGGTAATAATGTCGCTAAAATCATCAAAAAACAGAATATCGGGGTGTACCGTTATATGGGGGCTATGCGAAGACATTGACCGGCACATACAATTTTCTGTTTTAGGCTGTAGTATCCATTACGAATTCAAATACCAAATTTGAAACAATTCCGGTGAATAATGTCGCTAAAATCATCAAAATACCGAATATCGGGAGGTACCGTTATATGGGGTCTATACCCAAACGTGGAGCTACAAATGCACATTTTCAATACCAAAAGTCCTGCAGACATAACACACATTTGAGTAAAATTTTATCAATCTACTTCAATTCGGAAGCTATTTCGAGGTGTTACAAACGGAATGACAAACTTAATATACCCTCCCTACTATGGTGGAGGGTATAAAAAAATCGTTGAAAAATGTTGGCATAGTTTTAAAAGTTCCAAGTATCTGGTGTTACTCTTAATGGGGCTATACGAAACGTAGAAATATCAATTATCTGTCAGAGAAGGAGGTACCCATTACGAAGTGTAAACACCAAGTTTAAGATAATTATATTGAAAAACGAGGCTAAAATCATCAAAATACCGAATATTGGGAGGTACACGAAGACTTGAATTATTATGGGCAATTTTCTGTGATTGGAGGTAGTATCCACTGCGAACAATTTTGAAAAAAATCTGGTGAAAGGTTATCAAAATTCCGAATATAAAGAGCTTTAGTTATATGAGAACCTGTATAAGCAATGTTCTCTCATATTTGAAACAATTCCGGTGAAGTATGACACAAATCAAATTACAGGATATCTGGAACTGAAAATATTAGGATTGAAAATTTTCAAAAGATTTCGCTTGAAAACCGTAGTACGGGGTCTATAATAAGACGTGGATCTGCATAAGTAATTTTGTCATAGGCTGTATTACCCATTACGAACTTGAAATACAAAATTTAAAACAATTCCAATGTAGCTAAAAGAATCAAAATTAAGAATAAAGAAAGGTACCGTTATATGGGCGATATACGAAAACGTGGACCGACATGGCCCATTTACGAATTTAAACAGCCTACTGGCAAAATATACACATGTTTTAGCCTGCTATCTCAAATCGTTCGAAGATTACAACAGACGGACAGACCGACAGACACATAGAGAGACGGACATCGCTAAATCGACTTAGAATTTTACGCTGATTCAGAATATATTTGCACAGATCAGTCTTCTGTCAAGTTCGAAGATGGGGTATATCGGTCCACGATATCGTATAGCCCCCATAAAACGGGTTTCCCCGATTTTCGGCATTTTGATGATTGTAGCCACATTTTTCAATGAAATTGTCTGAAATTCTGAAAACGGAGTTCTTTGGAGGTACACAAGGAGTTCTTGGTAGGAAAAAGGATTAAATATTATGAACCTTTGTGTGTGAGGTACCAGAGAGGGTTGGCAGATACCTCTCATCTTTACAACAGATTTTTCGTTAGCAAAAATAGTTGATTGAAATTATTTCTCGTTTTTAGAGCGTTTTATTTTTCCAAATTTTGAACCCTTTGTGAGATAGTGTAAGAAGAAGTTCGCTGATATATCCCATTTTCACGGCTTGTAAAATTTAAAGAAAACCGAATGTTTATTTCGGATTTTATATTCGCTTTGATTAAACGAAACTTTAACCCTTTGTGGGAGAGGTACCACACCGATTCATTTCATCTTCACAGCAGATCTTGTGTTAAAATAATGGGATGTATGTAATATGAAGAGGACCGAATGCTTATTCCGGATTTTATATTCGTTTTGGTTATTCAAAGCGTTGACCCTTTGTGGAGAAGGTACCACAAGGAATGGTCCGATCTCTACCATCTTGTGTTAATATATCCTGTGTTAATAGAAATATTGAGATGTGCAAAGTCTAAATGTTATATGAGTTTAATGGATATTCAAAATTTAGTCCTTTTCTGGGAGGTACCAGAAGGAATGGGCCAATATATTCCATCTTCACACCAGACCTTGGGTTAATAAAAATATTGCGATGTGTGCAATTTGAAGACAATCGGACTCTTACGTCACATTTTATAAGAATTATAATTATTCAAGCGTACTTGATGGAGTGGTGGAGGTACTTGATGGAGTGGACCGATATTGTCCATTTTCGCACCTGACCTAACACTGATGTAAATACTAGGATTTACAAAGGTGGAACAAAATTGGATTATCCTTTCTCTTCCTTGCTGTAAAATATATATTTTTTTTTGAAAATTTAGAACTTTTGTGGGGAAGGTACCCGGTACTGATAGTGCCCATCTCCGAACTCGATCTTATTTTGATAATAATATTACGATGTTCCAATTTTGGACCAAAACGGATATCGTGCGCACCAGCCAGACAGACGGACGGACATCGCTAGATCGACTCCAAATGTCCTGAAACGGATTTGGTCCAAAACCGTTATTTCGATGATTCACGTTTTAGCCGTATCGAATTATGTATAACCTCTCTAGCCATATGACTGAGGATATCATAAACTGATAAATTCGCTTCTTAAGACCACTCCTTTCGGCCCATTTGTCATTTTTCACCTGTACCACAAATTTAGTTATCCGCCTCTCGCGAACTTGGTTTCAGGAGAGAATTGAAATTGCAACAAATATTGTGAGTGATATAAATTCGCCGACGGTCAGAATGGACTCTGGCGACAGGTCTGGATTTGATTTCCGACATCATGAATACCTTTCTTCATAAATGAGTGGATGTGTAGGCGTGTGATGCATTTCGAAGTGAATTGCCCGAAATATAGCTACATCTGATATCTTACGCCGAATATTTTTATTAACGGGCGCATATTTCTAATACTCAAATATTAAATCGGATGAAATACATATTTTGGCTGGAATTATATCTGAACCGTTTCCATAGATTTTGCACTACTTGACTAAATTAGGTCGTATTCATCCTATTCGGCCTGATATTGCACATTCGGTGCGCAATTAAGTCGAAAGTGAATATATGGGAGGTATATCTCAATTTGAAGCGATTATCATCAATTGCATTGAGTTTGTCCTTCGACAAAGTAAAGAAACGGGTGATTGGATAATAAATGCGACTTGGAAGTTATTCATAAGAGTGCATAAATAGATAAACGGACATACATAAAATCGACTCCGTTATTAAAATAAACTATAAACCTCTTCCTTTTCCTTTTATACACAATTGCAAAAAAACATAATACCCTGTAACATTGTATGGTATTGTAATATACCATATTGTAAAATTTTCTTTAACAATTTATAATTTATCGCTAAAGTCTGCTTTCCCAAAATAATTTTAATAGAGACCCACGTAAAAAATTTAGTGTGAGTGTATGTTAAGATGCATTTACATTTATTTTTGTGTCTGTGTGGGTATGTTCATGTTTTCTTCGAATCTTTCGGCTTCTGTAGTGCAGCATTTAAACATGTTCTGTGGCTCACATGTTTCTTTCGGATTTTTATGTGTGTGGGTTGGTTTTTTGGTTGGCTTTCGTTATTGGTGTCTGTGTGGATGCGTTGTAATTAAAAGTAAAATGAGTCGAATACAGATGAAAAAGGACAGAATATATGTTTTTAATGACCTGTACGCATATACCTTATCCCACGCAAAAAATACACACACACATTAATACAGTATGTTGTTTATTTTATATTCAAATTACCTGATTCCGACATGATTGCAAATTTGGTCAGATACTTATGATGCAGCAAAAAATATGTTTTGACACATCTCCAAAATTATCTTTATTATTTTATTTATTTTTTTTTTGTAAATTTAGTTTGAAGTCTCTAACGTTGTGTTAAATGTTCAAACATATTTGTTCCAAGAAATACAATTTGCTTTTGATCAACATTTTCAGCTAGTAAACAGAATTTTACATAGAACGTATATGTGTGTATGTGTGTGAATATGGAAAGTGTTGAATACCGTAGTTGGTTACCTGTAACCACAAAATAATTGAATTGAAATTGTTTTGGTTTTAATGGGAATTTAAATTAAAGCAAATTCATAATGTACAGCAAACGGATGTTGGAAGGGTGTTATGATCTGTTTTGGGTGACTTTCCTTTGCTGTTAGGTAACATAGAACGATTAGAATAATAAATGTTTCTTGTGATGTTTTCAAGAAACAAACACATTCGCAAATGCCCATCAGTTGCATTAGTTATTTGTTTTTTTTTTTTTTTTGGATTCCATTTGAAATATGTTTTTCTGTGTTTAATAGTTTATAAAAATTAAACAAACCTGATAGTGGAACTGGCATACAATTCACAAACATCGCAGCATGAAAATGTCAAAAATCAACCATTATTACTCCAATAGAAAATTAAGCAGTAAGGAAAAGTTAAAAGTCGGGCGGGGCCGACTATATGATACCCTACGCCACTGTCCATATTAAGTAGAGCTCCCATAACAAAATAATTTATTTGAAGTAGATCATACCAACTATCAACATTTGGCTTTAGAGCAGTTATAGTTTGGTTTCAGAGGGAAGTAATATATGGGAGGAATATCCAATTCTGAATCGATTTTCACTAAATTTGACTGCGACATTTTAATCTTTTATACCAAATAACATTGATATGGGGTGCATGATATCACTTCGAAAAGGATTATATTAAACCAGTAAAGAAAGTCTTAAAGTCGGGCGGGGCCGACTTTATGATACCCTACACCACTTGTAATGTTCAATGGTTATGTCATGTTTAAAATTGAATTATTTATTTTTCGAGTTCTATATAAAAAAAACAACCGTTGAAAATATGATTGTATTGGAAGATGTTAAAGTCCGTAAATTTTATATATGTTTAAAAGTGACGGTGGGAGCCATTTATTTTAGCTAGCAGTCGGGTATGGGGTGGGTTCTTGTCCTTCTAAACACAAGGAATACAATCAGCACATAAACAAATTATTTTATCAGACTCCCGAGGCAAAAACTGTGTTCTAACACATCAGACTAATTATTGAAGCTACATTAGAAAATGGCAACATCCATGCAAAAAATAAAACCCCATTTGGATGTATATAAACAAAAAGTATCAATCACAACAACTCAATGTAAGCTATTTGGATCTGGTGTTATTGATCCGCAGGCCTCTGTACCCTATCCCTTCCATGATCTTTTGGCCGTTTACTGTTAAATAAAAGATCCCATACATAGTTATGTTAATAACATTTCCACTCCTTACATTCCCCTTTAGAAATAAATGCCTTAAGCGTTCATGTTAAAATTCATGTAGATACAGAGTTTATTTCAGGGTTCTGTTAATATATAAACTGGTTTCAAGAATATCGGTATGATTCGAACATCATACAGGTTGCAATGCTTAACATCAAATATTATAATGTATATATATGTATATGCACTAATCTAACATAACTAAGCGAAAAATATTGATGCCCTTTGCTTAAGACATATTAGGGAACTTTTTGTTTTTCATAATATAATTGATTCTTATATGCTAATATGCGTTATTATTTAGTAGTATATTATAATTTTCATCTATTTATGGGTTTGTATTATTTTTGTGGTGACAAAGAAAGTCAAATTGTCTAATACTTAATTATTTCTGCATTTTTTTTTTAAGTACTTTAATTAAGAAGCGGGGCAAACAATTTTAGGCTGATAAACAAAATAAGTTTTAACACAATTTAGGTATGGATTACCTTTTGATTAAGTTTCTTTAAGGTAGCAATGAAATTAATTTAAAAATTATTTCTAATCAATTATCAAACGAAATTATAAAGTATATCTCAGTTATTTATCAATATTCATATATTGAGCAAAAACTCCACTTACCAAAATATTGTTGAGGGTTCTGCTGTCGACAAGGCCTTGTAGATCAGGATAGCTCAGCAATTTGAGGTTATGCATTAAACGTGATGTAACCTTTAAAATTATAATGAACGTAGTTGATAATGTTGCTGAAATATATGGGTATAATTTAGCTTGAATTCACAGAATTGCGATTTTTTTACATGTTAATTTTCTTTTCAAAGCTCCCAACGAAATTTTAGCTAAAATTGTTGCCGTTACTACAACTAAATGTCACTGCTTCCACGACTTAGAGAGCGGTTTTGCGCTTGAAGATAGGATGACGTACGAATTGGTGATAAGATCCTCTGATTTTGATAATGATGGAGAAATATTCAAGGTAGCCAAGGAATAGTTTAGATGGTGGGTGAATTTAGACAATGATGAATCATGGACAGCAAGCTGGTGTTTTCATATTTTTGAAGCGGGAGAGGATATCACGTTCTTATTGCCCAATTGTCTCCGATAATCTTGGAGAAACAAGGTTAGCTTAGGAACTACTTCTTTGTTCAGGCCACAATTCTTGGACGTAAAGTATAACGTTTTGAGCTGGTGACGACTTTTATGCAAATTTCCTTTACTTATCGCAATTAAATTCAATTGTTTGAGATAACTTTTTCAATATTAAACTTTGTTAACACTTTACGTCACAATGTTTTTTTTTTTTTCATATCAAAACGAATATCGACCAAAGTTTTCTGCGTGATTGTAGTGAACAGCTCAGGAGTAAAAAATGTAAAAGAAAGATTTGCCAATGTTTAATGTATACGAAGCCGTTCTTGATCAAAGCAGACAAAATTCACCACTCATTTCAGATGAAGCTCTCGTACTACAAATTGATCTTAGCTACAAAAATAACATTACATTCCTCTTGCTACCCCTTCTACCTATTAACAAGTGATGATATGCATTAGGCTGTTTTATGGATTAGCAGACAATCAGGTTTTTGGTTGTTGCTTGTAACATACAAAAATGAGGCGATGGAATATTGGTATTGATCGACTAGTTTTTACCCCTGCGGTGCCCTTCTATTCTTTGATTATAAATTTTTATCGAGGTTATTCGTGACTTTCCATAGATTCACCTTGCAATGTGGAAGGAGTTTTAATAATCTTATACTTAATCGATTTATAGTTCGTACAAATTTCTTAAAAAATGTTGCGGTAAGAAGTTTACTGATGCAATTTTGTACGTAACTTTTGCAAGATGAAAGGCTAGATGTTCTTGATTCAAGCAATGAAATACCGAACTGATTCTGCGTTTCTCATTTAAAAACCAAAAAAAAAAATAAATAAATAAAAAAATAACCAAGATAAAACATTTAGCTTGAGGTAGGAATCGAACCGGGAACTTCTGAAGCCTGCGTCCGACGGCTATGCTCTAGGCTACTACAGGTCTGTTAGTGGGTGGGCATAACTTATTAGTGATTACCTTTGTTTACATTCACACAGTCTTAGCTCACAGGTTTAGTTTGCATATTCATCCATGCGGATTTCACCACTGACAAAAGAGGGGCAAAGACAAAATATGTGTAACAGCACGAATATGTCTGTCGGTTAATGATAAGTAAGATAAGATAAGAGTGATACAGTGGGAACTCTATATTACACACTTTGCTAATTAAGTAGAGCTCCACATAACAATTAAAAGTTTTCATGGGAGAATTCAATCATACACGCTATGATTATAATTATAATTTAAAGTTCAAAGGACTAAATATGCCGAAGCATTTGTATCTTTTAAATTCGGAATTGTATTGCCCATTTGGTGCACAATTAATTTGAAATCGGATAAAGATATATATGGGAGCTATATCCAAATCTGAACCGATCTCGATAAAATTTGGCAAAGATATTTCTGAGCTGTATTTGACATATTTAACTGAATATCGTTGTTACGGAGTGCATATTACGGTTGTGGGTAACAAATATAAAAAATCGGATGAATAATATATATGGAAGCTATAGCCATATCTGAACCGATCTTCACCAAATTTGACATACTAGCTTCTAGACTCAATTCGGTCGTAAGTGCCAAATTCCATCCCATTCGAACGAAGTTATATATGGGAGCTATATCCAAATCTGAACCGATCTCGATAAAATTTAATAAATGTATTTCTGAGCTATATTTGATATATTTCCCCAAATATTGTTGTTGCAGAGTGCATATTACAGCGGTGGTGGACAAAAATAACAAATCGGATGAACAATATATATGGGAGCTATAGCTATATCTGAACCGATTTCGATCAAATTTAGCATACATAGTTTCAGGCCTAATTTGGGTGTATATGCAAAATTCCATACAATTCGGGCTGATATTACACTTTTGTTCCACAATAAAATGCAAATCGGACGAAGATATATATGGGAGCTATATCTAAATTTTGACCGATTATCTCCAATTTCAATAGGGTTCGTCCTTTGGCCAAACAAAAGATCTTTGCAAAATTTCATCTGGATCGGGCAATAAATGCGACCTGTACTTTGTTTACAAAAATACATGGACAGAAAGACGGACGGACGGACGGACAGACGGACAGACGGACGGACATGCATAAATCGACTCTGAATGTGATTCTATGCAGATCATCAAAAGGAACTATGGGTCTATCTCGTTTCCTTCTGCCTGTCCACCTTGTTGTGTAGGGTATAAAAATATATCAGAGCCGAGTTCCACAAAATGGAAACGTACATCCCGAAATTCACTCCATTTGGACAATAAACTTCAAATCGGACTAATTATATATATGTGAGCTATTTCCAAATCTTAGCCGTTCTCGGTGAAATTTGGCAAAGGTATATCAGAGCTCTACAAGATATCTGGTAAACACCAAATTGGATGAAACATATATATGGGAGCTATAGCTATACCTGAACCGATTTTCACCAAATTTAATGTACTTGCTTCTAGACTAAATTCGGTTGGATGTTATTGGCCACCTGGTGCACAATTAACTCGAAATCGGGTGAAGATATATATGGGAGCTATATTCGATTCTGAACCAATCTTTATAAAATTTGGCAGAGGTATTTCCGAGCTCTATATGATATCTGGTGCCAAATATCATTGTTGTCGAATGCATATTACGAATGTGAGGGACTTAAACACCAAATCGGATGAAACATATATATGGGAGCTATAGCTATATCTGAACCGATTTTCACCAAATTTAATATACTAGCTTCAAAAATGAATTTGGGGGATGTACCAAAATTTGGTGCACAATTAACCCGAAATCGTTTAAAGATATGGTATCTGATGCCCGGTACCAAATATCATTCTTGTGGAGTGTATATTACGTATGTGAGGGACTTAAAAACCGAAATCTGAACGGATTTTTTTCACATTTGATGTACTTGCTTTTAGACTGAATTCGGTGGGATTTACAAAAATTCAGGTCATTGAGACATATTTGGCCATTTGGTGCACAATTAACCCGTAATCGGTTGAAGATATATGGGAGCTGCATCTAACTCTGATCCGATTATCACCAATTTCAATAGGGTTCGTCCTTGGCCAAACAAATATTTTTTGCAAAATTTCATCTTAATCGGATAATATATGCGACCTGCATTTCGTTCAGAAGAATACATGGCCGGATGAACTGACTTACATGCATAAATCGACTCAAAAAGTGATTCTTTGAATGGGTCTATCTCGCTTCTTTCTCCCTGTTATAAACAAATGCACAAAGACATAATACCTTACCACTATGTGGTGTAGGATATAAAAAGTGTCAGTCGGTTTTGCCGACAGCTGGAGACACTCAGCCAATGCTCGATTATTTAGATATATTTTTACTTCTGTTATAATTAGTACAATTTTTATAAAAGTTATAATTATTCAATATTTTGACCCTTTGTGTGGGAGGTACTAGATGGAGTGGACCGATATTGTCCATTTTCTCACCAGATGTTGATGCAAATATTAGGATTTGCAAAGTTGGAGCAAAATCCGATTATCTTTTCTCTTTCTGTGCAGTAAAATATTTTTTTTTTTTTTTTGAATATTTCGACCTTTTGTGGGGCTCGATCTAAATTTGATAATATTATTGCGATATACCAAAAATCGACCAAATATAATACTCGCTTGTGCGAGTGCGCACCAGCCAGACAGACGGATGGTCGGACATCACTAGATCGACTACAAATGTCCTGAAACGGATTTGATCCAAAGAGACCCAGGGTCTGAAACCGTTATTTCGATGAGGCACGTTTTGGCAGTATCAAATGATATGATGGTATATATCATCTAGTCGTATGGCTGAGGGTATAAAAATATATTTTAATCAGAGAATTTGTAGATTTAGCCTGTCTTTGTCTTTGAGTCCACTAATGTCAACGTTGTCGTAGAAAGTATTATCTTCATTTCTAACCTTTTTGTTTCGATATACATTCAACATATGTTGTATTATTTTCGTAATAAATTATACCCTCTACATTTGCTGCACAAAGATTTCCGTTTTAGTTCAATATTTTCTATTCTATAACCCGATATTTAATCCAGTGCTGCACTCTATACCATTCTATATTTTTAAATTACTTTCAAAGTAAATATATTTTGAGGCCAAAGAAGTGTACAACCAATAGTGTGCCAGCAATTATAAATCCTAAAATAGATAGGATACGCAATCTACAAATACATGTACACGATATACATACACACACACACATATGTCTATGTATGTGTGCCTTCAAGATCGTTTGGACTACTTTCATTTAGCTTCATTTAAAATTTTTTTAATTGCTGGTTTCCATTACAGCCAACATTTGTGCCATATTTAGTCTGTATGGATGTGCTGTGTGTTTTGGTACTTTTATCCCATCTGTTCTGGATCAGATTCTATTTGAACAATGTGCCCATTCATTCACACGCATGAAGTCCGTCCGGGCAGGCGAGAGGAAAGGAAATTTACACAACCGAATAAAATCTTCTGCACAAACATCACTCGTTTTCAGTTAATTTAAAAAAATGTATTTTCAGTTTTAAACCAAAGCAACAGCTGTTGCACATTCTGCCCCTGACCCGTTATTATGATTTTGAATTATTGTGGGGTACGCCCATAGTCATGTATTATTTGCACCACCCATTTGGTGCCACATTTGCAGGAAGGAATCTTTCATGGGAGAAAGAGAGAGAGTGATTGAGAGGGAAAAGGATGAAATGCAATTCAGAGTATTTAAATCGAATGCATTTTTACACATTCGGAATTTGGGCCATTACATTATAACAGATTGTGCCAGTTTCCTCCATTGGTTGTTTTGCAATTTATAGTAAAATTTATTTTTAAGACTGGAAGCAAAAATGCCAGAAAGTGAAACAGTTTTACATTTCAAAGGGAAATGCAGTCAACTGCATAACTGCCTTTTGTAATGAAAATCTCCATTATGAAAGAAAATTATTTCAATTTATTGTAACAAATTGCTTCTTTGAAAGAGGATATATTAAGAATGATTTGAGATACATATACACTAATTGGAATTTAACGAACACAAATAAATTTTAAGGAATGGGTCACAAACTAACACTTTGGCCACATAATTTGGCTGCACTTTGGGGAAAAATATTACATTTGAAGAACAATAGCGGTGTCGCCATCAGATATTCTTCTAGGGTTTAAATCTCTTAAATTAGTTTGTTCCACAATAAGACGGTACCATTTAACATATTTTAAGATTTCCTTGAATAGATGCACAAAATAATTTAACTCATTTCTATACCTGACCATTAAAGGTTCATAATTTTAATAATCATAACTCTCATAACGTAAAAAAGTGCAACAAAAGTCAATTTTTCAATAATTACGGGGAAAATCCAACAGATCGTGAGAGTAGATCACTTTTGTAAATATTCGGATTAAGATCCTTCGGAATCCTCGAATTTCGGGTATGCAGTGTTTTCGGCAATATTGCAGATAAAAATGCGATAGTGAGATGAAAAAACTGCAACCAACTTCAGACTGCTGTCATTTCTAAGCCACTCGTCCGACAGCCGTTAAGATTATTCCAGTGGCAGTTCATTATACTGTTTACAAGCATACAAAAGCATTTTAGTGAGAATTTTCCAGAAAAAAAGTTATTCGTGATGAAATTCAAGCGTGATTGTGTGATTTCTTTATATTTGGCTGGAAAACAACAAATGACCATCGTTAGAGCACTCCAGCATTTAAATGTGAATAAATCTTTTGTGTCTCGTACCATCGCCCGACATCAAGGATGTGGACGGATGAAAACAGCAACATCAGCAGAAATGGTTCGAAAAGTAAAGAAGCGACTTGATCGAGACACGCGTCGCAGTTAGCGAAAAATAGATCGTGAGCTGAACATATCGCAATATTCCATTCGACAAATATTGAAAAATGAGCTCGGGGTAAAGCCATTGAAATTCCAAGAACTTACACCGCAACAAAAAGAAAATAAGCTCAAAAGAGCTAAAGAGTTGCTTCGCTTTGCAGAAAATGGTGAACTGTCGAATTTAGTTTTTCCGATGCGAAAACATTCGTTGTCCAGCAGTTTGTAAACAAACAAAATGATCGTGATTACTTGCCAAAGAGGTCAGCTGAAAATGTGCACCTTCGGTTGGCCACCAGAACTCAAGCACCGGCAATGGTGATGGTGTTGGCCGCCATAACAGCCGATGGTCCCTCTTCACTCGTAATAATCGACCTAGGCATCGGAATAAATGCCGAATTTTATCGCGAAATATTCTCTATATCTTTGTCCGATTTGACTTTTATTGTGCACCAAACGTGTAATATCAACCCAAATAGTATGAAATAGTGTGCACATTCAACCAAATTAGGCTTGAAAATGAGTATGCCAAATTTGATCGGAATCGGTTCAGATATAATAGCTATAGGTCCCACATATAGTGTTTATCCGATTTGTTATATTTGTTCTCCACAGCCGTCATATGTACCCTATAACAACGAAATTTGAGGAAATATATTAAATACAGCTCAGAAATACCTTTGCTTAATTTTATCCGGATCGGCTCAGATTTGGATATAGCTCCCACATATATCTTCATCCGATTTGCCTTTTATTGTGCACCAAACGTGTAATATCAGACCAAATGGGTTGGACTTTTGTACTTACGACTAAATTGAGTCTAGAAGCAAGTATGTCAAATTTGGAGAAAATCGATTCAGATATAGCTATAGCGCCATATATATTGTTCATCCGATTTGTTATGTTTGTCCTCTACAGCCATAATATGCCCTCCGTAAAAACGATATTAGAGGAAATGTACCAAATAAAACTCAGAAATAGCTTTGCAAAATTTTATCGAGATCGGATCAGATTTGGATATAGCTCCCATATATGTAAATTTTTATCCGATTTCAAGTTAATTGTGCATCAAATGGGTAATACAAGCCCGAATTGAAAAGGCAGAAATGTCTCGGCAAATTTAGTAGAAATCGATTCAGAGTGGCATATTCCTTTCATATATTAGTTACTATGGACCTTAAATTATAACTTCAATCATAGTTGGTACTTTTTAAATCTCACAAATTCCCCAAAAAATCTTTTATTTTTATATTCTATGTGAATGTCTACTACATAGTGGTGTAGGATATCATAAAGTCTGTCCCGCCCGACTTCAAGACGTTCTTTGCTGGTTTTAATATAGTTAAGAACTCCCATTAAAAGGAATTGTAGCTAGTCGAAATATTCTACAAAATTGTTTGCCATAAAATTCTATTATAAGTCCTAGAAGACATCAAGACTCTAAATTTTATCTAACCGCCAGGAATTCATTTGGTATAACTCTAGTATAGTAATTCTACTTGATTTGAAATTTTGTATTAAAAAGATGTGCTGGTTTACCACTCTTTTCGTCGTAACTTTTCCCTTCTATTTTTAAATTTACAATTTATTAACCCGTTTTTTACTTAAATATTCCCCTCGGGTTACGCCATGTTTCAAAATCATAACATGAAATTTTATGTTAACTATTCCAACTAATGATTTTTAAGCATATAAAGCGTAAAAATGACGATTTCAAGTTACAAATCGCATGACAAATTTAGTTTACTCTCAATTTCAGTCCGCGTCACATGAAAAGAAAACTTTATTTTAAAATATCAAATCGAATAATTAAACATGTTTTCCTTTGTAAATTTTCGAACAAATCATTTAAAAATATTATTATAATTAATGCAAATCGAAAACATTTTCAATATTACATCACATTTCCATTGAACATTCTTTCCGGTACAATGAATAAATCTGTGCACTCTGAGGGTTTTTGGGGAAATTTCGGAACAATAGCAATAAATTTAGCAGAAATAAATTGCGAATGTGGTAAATATATCACATAATAATTCAATTAAAATTTATGTTTGCTTAATTTCATTTGATAATGTTCGTGTGAGTGCACAGGTGTGTGTGTGTGCAGAGAGGTTCTCAAATATTTTAAACAAAGTATTTTATCCACCCACCATCATTATAGAACCAAACAAATATGCATATGGGAAATCAAGTAAACATATGCACACATAATATACATCCACACAATTGCACACATACTTACAACACACACTCACACATACATTAAATACTCTAGATAGTTCATGAACAAACACATACTTAATTTTATGTGTTCTCTTCAGCCAGGTGCTACTACAAAAGTTTGTGGTTTCGCCAACACACTCCATCCGGCTGCTCTGGTTGTTCTCGGTTCTCTGTTCATGTTTCAAATTTGCAATGGCATATCGGTTTAACAAATTATGAAGTTTATTGTTACATTATAAAATTTTATTTATTATAATTTGAGTATTATTTTCCATTCATTACATTCGGAATGTAAATAATGGATTTAAAGGAAATTGAGTTGGAACATTAAATAGATGTTTATTTGATTTTATAATGGAATTTCGGTAAGGGGTGCATTATTTTTGTGGCGAAAAAATGTTCTGCATATTTTGAAGGCTCATTAGTATTAATTTTTACATAAAAAAGTTAGTATCTCAAAACATTTTATAGTTGATGTTGAGTTTCTACATTTCAACGCTTGAATTCTGTAGAAGGTGGGAAATTAATTCACAAAAATTTAAAAACATAGTTTTTTTATCTTAAACTTTTTATAGATTTTAAATAATCCAATTAACGATAGATTAAATTTTCCAGAATTCCAAAAAGCTTATCTTCATTGAAAACCTTTTCCAGTCGACATGCCTGAAATCCGCTCTAAAATCGACGACCACTTTCAAACACCACTTCCATGTCACTCCGTTAACAATGACCCAAATTAATTTATGTACTCAGCAATGTGTCACCAATAAATTTAAGCGTGTTTTATGACTTTAAGTGCGGTTGTATTGGTGTTTGACCATTGTTATCTATCCCCATTGGACATTTTAATAGGTATTTATAGGAAAATACTAATTTATCACGTTATGATAAATGAGTGTCATTGGAATTTGAAATTCCTGTGTGTGTGTGGCATAAAGTCAATATGCCACGCTATGCTGTAATTGCAGCTTTATTCATGGTTAAGCGATGTAGTTTGTGGTTTTCAAATTTACAAGTTTCGAAATGTTTTAACAAAACATATTTATGAATATGCTAAATTTTATATTATTAGAAACAATACATGTTAATATATCTACTATATATATAAAAATCAATTGTTGTTTGTTGGTAACGGAATCAGTTGAGAACGGCTGGACCGATTTGCATAATTTTTTGTACAAACGTTCATCATACCCCGAGTTAGGTTTTTAAAGAAAAAAATATTGACCACGCCCACTTTTTCGCCCAATATTTCGATTTATCTAAAATCCTTATTTATGCCAAAATAATGAAGATATAGGGTTGAAAATTATTACACGAGATACTCTTGACTTCCCATCCAAACCTAAGTATTTATTTGGGGTCTGAGGAACTAACCACGCCAACTTTTTAATCTAAATATATCATCTATAAAGAAAGAAAATTGTGTTAATTACTACGCTTATAACTTAAGAACCGCTGGACTGATTTTAACGGTTCATACAAATTCGGAATTGTCTCCTGGCCAAAAAGGATAAAATCCAAAAAAATCACGTAAAAAAGTGATATATTAACATTTTCATTTTGACTGTTGAAATGTACAATAGTAAGGTTTTTTTTTGTATGAGTTTTTTTTTCATTTTGACTTACTTTTTCTAATGTACATTTGTAGTGTTTTTTATATTTTATTTTGGAATTCGAATATTAAAACCAATTTATTTAATTGACTTGATTTCTTGAGAACAGAAATTGAAGGCGGGTTACATGGAAATGTAGTACCGAATTATGTGGTGGCGAAACGGAATAGATTATATCGAAATAATTTAACGTGGTCACACCAAAGTTAAAAGATAATTAGTTTTTCAAAATCGCTAAAAAATCACGAAAAAAGAGATCTCATTGCAAAAATTCTCAAATAGGGAAAAAATCGAAAAGACATTTCTATGGAATCAAATTTTATAATAATAGTACATTCTATCGACAAACTTCGCAAGGACCTTTAAACTTCGACTGTAAAAAATCATCAAACAAGGTAAAGATTTTTTTCTTTTTTCAGTTTGCTTTTTTATCAATTTTGTATAATTTACGATTTTTTTATTTGGCTTATCATATTGAATTCAGTAGATTTTTTGTAAACAAAATAAGGAATTATTTTAACAATATAAAAGAATGTTATGTTAGGTACTACGCTTATAACTAAAGAATGGCTTGACGGATTTTGATAATTCATACAATTTTGTAACGTTATCCTGCCAAAAATCGCGGTAAAATATGCCAATAAGAATGTGAATGGAAAACAATCTATTTGATTTGAGAACGAGAACTCAAAAAATGCAATTCATTGGGTCTGCAATCAGCAGAGCGAATTGTACATTTAGTAAAAAAGGATTTATATCCTTCCAGAAATTCTTCCTTAACTTTCATAATATTTTAAATCGCTTTTGCAGGTCATGATATACGACCCTCGGTTAAGGGTATAGCCCGATTTCGAGTATAGTTGACATTTCAACCATATTTTGAATACTCATTTCAGCAAGGGTTGGTAATTTGAGAAGGAACAATCCTCGCAAAAAAAGATTACGTTTTGGTTTTGATCGTCTTTGAATTATACTATCATGAAAAATATGAACTTTATGGGGTCTCCAATGCACAATTTAAATGACAAAAATAAGTAAATTCCATTCTTACGGTAATGGGTGTAGAAGAGTAATTATCTTTGACTATTCTGAAATCATTCTGCCCCTAATTATGAGGTGGACTAAGGTGGAGGTGGACTAAGGTGCAGGTGGACTAAGGTGGAGGTGGACTAAGGTGGAGGTGGACTAATTCCACACAGCACGGTATTCTAAACGTTGTAAATACAAATCCCAAATTACAGCTCATTTGAAGGGAAAATTTCGCTAAGCTCTTTACAATACCAAAAATTAAGTTTCAACATGGGATTATTATAGATGTTCTATATCATATAGGTTTTTAACACTAAATTAAAGCCTACGTCTGAATAATAAGATCAAGCTATTCAAACTATCTAAAACCGACGGTGGGTCCCGCTCACATAAGTCTATGCTTTATTATGCTTTAGAAAATATGCACTAAAGACTAAAAGTACTGGCCGGCAACGCGGACGGGGCCAGCTAGTAAGAATATAATTTACTATTTTACCTTCAACATACTATTATTGACATTTAAACTACCTAAGATATAAAATTATAGATTGTCAAATTTATCACAAGTTTACAATTCAAAGTTTACGTAGCTGAATAAATAGTTTCATCAGTATTAAATGAATTTAAGTTGTTTCGAGGGCGTTTTTCTTTTCTGTGTTTACAAACAGCCAAAAATGTATTTGTTTCTCCAATTTAAATTAACTTAAAAAATATTGACAATATTACTTCATTCGCAATTTCTGAAACCATATTTTATTCAGAAATAATAGTATTGCCTAGAGGGAAATAGAGAATATTTTAGATGGAAATTTTATATTTTTTAAAGGAAAAATTAAAGAACTGAGCAAAAACTATAGTCTGAAGTAGCGACCATACTATACCCCACATAGCTGTTGATGTTGATATAATTTTTAATTCAAATTATAAAAGTGAAGTATTAGTATGTATATTTTAAATAGTGCACGTGTTATAAGTACGTTCTGCACGGAAACAAAAATTCTTGCAAAATTATTATCGTAAATATGTATCCTCTATTGTGCTAATTCACACATCTGAGTATGCTTATATTGGTCCATAGCTTAAAAATTTGTTAGAGATCGGTAAATAATTACGACCTGAATGACGGAGAAATAAAACAGATTCTAACTTATATTTCGAGAGAATGGAAGACTAAGGGCCACAAGAAACTTGTGATACCACAACTATGACAAATATATAGTTATAGTTATTTGAAGCAAACATATTAAAAAAATGGGCCTCATCGACATAACGGTTTTAGACCCTAGGTCTCTTTGGACAAATTTCGTTTCGGGATATTTGGAATCGATCTAGCGATGTCCGTCCGTCTGTCTGGCTGGCTGGTGCACACGATAATTCTCGAAGGGAATATCCGATTTGATCTAAACTTGGTACATCGTAATATTTTTTGGCCATCTTAGATCGAGTTCGGAGGTGAGAAATGTCAGTCCACTCGTTCTGGCACCTCTCCCACAAAAATCGAAATTTTCAAAGAAAATATTTTACTGCACAGAAAGAGAATTATTAAAAATTGTACAATTACCAGTGAGATTGGTTGGAAAATGCAGGTGAAATCTCCAAGACACCATAAAGTGGGATGTTCCTATATGCGCTATGCCAAAACTTCAATAACTTTAATTTCAAATTCAATCATCAAAATATCCAAGATAGGGGGTATCGCTACATTGAGACTAAATGATATCGTGGACCTATATAGACTTTTTTCTGCCAGCCTACCTCGGTATTTTGGCGGAGGTAAAATGCCTTACGAACTATTAACACCGAATTTTTAAATAATTCTGAATGGAAATTTTATTTCAAATCTCTAATATACCGAAAATCAGAAGGCACAGTTATATGGGATCTATTATTCCAAAAAAGCTTTAAAATGCTAAATTTTCACAATTAGAGAATTGTCGTCATCCGAATATTTTTCGATGGAAATGATGAAGTTATGATCAAGAGCTTTAAACTACCGAAAATCAGAAGTTACTGTTATATAGGGGCTGTGTATTGTTATATAGATCATATTCAATAACATACATATATTCATTCATATTCAAGTGCGGAATTTCGTACGGACATGATTCAGTATATTAAACATCTTTTGTGATCATATATATATATATATATATATATATATATATATATATATATATATATATATATATATATATACTTTAAGGGATCTCTGACGAATATTTCAAAGTGTTCCCTAATAGATACATCAGTGCAAAACTATTTGTTACCTAAACTTTATAGGTAAAGCTAATTTTCTGACAGAGACATTACCTCTTAGAAAGTTTACACGGTAAATTCCACACAATTCAATATAAATCTGACTGAAATAAGTATAATACCGAATGTCCGAGGGGTGTACATATGAAAACGTTATCTACACAATTCTTTAAGAGCGGAATTGGTTCCCACTGTCAATTTAAAACATCAAATTTAAAAGAATTCCACTAAAAACAATTAATATTTCGAATATCGATCTAGTGGTGAAATTCAATGAGGTTTATAAATATAAAGTCGTCAATATACATACTTGTTATTTCGAGTTGCAATATCGTGAATTATCCTCAAGAAATACAAATGCAAAAACAATCTTAATATACGCTTCATAGTAAATCCAAAATCAACTCACAATTCCAAACGACGTTGTAAATTGGAAAAACTTAAACATGCTACTAATTTAATCTTCAATTATATGGGGCTATATCAAACTTTGGACCTTTGAAATGAAATATCGAATTGCAGGTAACTCCATTAAAAATACGGCAATGTCATAAAAATGTTTAAAGTATTTCTTCTTAATTCAATCTTTTATATTATTGTTTATCTCCTTTCCTTTCCTGAGTTTTTAATTCAGTTTGTAGTCCAATTTTGTTTCAGTTTCAAATTCAAATTTTATTTGTACAAAAGGTAATGTGCGGGCTGAACTTCTCTGTTCGGTGGTTTGTTGGAGATTATAATCTCGGTTATGTGCCGTATGCATACAGGGATTCGACTCTGGCTAGTGGGTGTCTAAGAATCACGTTAAACTAACACAAAACTATTACAAAGTAGGAATCACCCTGTTAACTCCGAGACTACATCTTCCACATCGACGGAGAGTAACAATGGGTTTACATCATATTGGAATAAAGCATGATTTAACAATATCATTAGAAATTATATTTTTAAATAAAAGTAATAGAAAATCAAAATAAACTATTTCAACGCAACCATACCGCCCGCCTTGCACTAAAGTGCAACAACATCTCAGAGCCACCACTAACCATTTTCGAATCCCAAATACAATCTTAACAATAGTGTCTTAAGGTAAACAATTTAATTCAGTATGTCTTAGAAAACTAGAAAACAAAATGATATTTAACAATGAAATTAAAAGTATAGAATTCAGTCTCTCTTGGTTTTTTTGTTTTTGGGTTTAATCAGGTATCAAATTCAATTCAATCGGCTCGTAATCGGCACCTTCTTGCCTTCACCAAAATATAGTCGGCCGAATATGGAATCCTGGATAAAAATACGGCCAGGCTGAACCATAGGTGGTCCCACAAAAACTGCTCTGCAGGCTTCGGCTCCCAGAATCACAAAATACGGCGACGACCGGTTCCAATATCTGTCTGCGTCGATCACATTACCGGGAGGGTTGGCAAACATGTTAGCCTCTTTATCAATCCGTGCAGTCGGAGTAACCCCAAATACGAGATCGCGAACCACCAATTCAACCTTGATCTTTTTTCGATCTACACTCTGATGTTGTAACACAACCGTAGTTCTTTCGTTGTCCATAAGACAGTACATATCAAGGGCTTCTTCCAAGGCAATATAAGAATATTTCGAATTGGGATCGAGCAGCACTCTGGTATTTTGATCTCGCCGACCATAACAGGTATAAATTCTGACCATTGCTGTCATCGGGAACCAAATATATTCATCCGTCATACGGTGCAGAAAGCTGTGGTGGAAACCATTACACAATTTACAGACATCAAGACTCCGGCATGCCGATCTCTCATGGGAAGACGCTAAACAATTTATGCACAGCCTGTTATTCATCACGAAGTCTCTTTTTTTGCTGGTGTCTAAGGCCAAAAAGGTAGTACAAAGTCGAATTGCCTGAGGACGGCCACAAAGCGGACAGGGAAAATTCATGTTAAAAAGACTACCAATAATTTTCATCCTGGAAATAGCAACTGAATTAAATTATGGTAAAATATAAAGTAATGGATTAGATTTGTGAGCTACGGGGTAAGAGTACTAATTTGTGAATGGGTCTAGTAATTATGCCACCCTGGGTTTTCAAATCAACTACTCGAACTTTGTCATCAGAACCATGATAGACCTTGACTATTCGCCCTAGGCGCCAATCAGTTGAGCAAAGAGATTCTCCTTTGAGAGCCACTAAGTCACCGACAATTAAGTCATTTCGAGGATTTTTCCACTTATATCTCTTATGTAGTTCCACCAAATATTCTTCTTTCCATCTGCGACATATATCGTGATGCATTGCTTTCAGTTTCCGCCAACGGTTGAAGATACTGCTTACCGGTTTAATTTCTTCTGGTTCCGCTGGGGTCAACATAGAGGAACCAATTAAAAAGTGAGCTGGCGTGAGTGCTTGTAAGTCCTCGACGTCTTCAGACATAGATCCGAGAGGGCGAGAATTGAGACATGCCTCAATCGTCGCTAATAATGTGGAGAACTCCTCGAAGGTGTATTTAAGTTGACCAGAAAGCTTTTTGAAGTGGGTCTTAAAACTTTTCACTCCCGACTCCCAGAGTCCGCCCATATGAGGAGCTGCTGCAGGGATGAAATGCCAAGAAAGTCTTTGATGGCCAAATTATTGACAGCCTCGTCCTTAAACGATTTAACTTGTTGGGCAAAGTTTGAGTCGATTTGCCGCGCAGCTCCCACAAAGTTCCTGCCATTATCCGAGTACATGGAATTTGGACAACCTCTTCGAGCCACAAATCTATCTAGTGCTGCCAGAAAGGCTGGGGTAGACAAGTCACTGACTGCCTCTAAATGGATTGCCTTAGTTGCGAAACATACAAAGAGACACACATATCCTTTGGTAATTCTGCTATAACGACCGGTAAAACTTTTTATCTCAATCGGTCCGGCAAAGTCTACTCCCGTATTAGTAAATGCTCGACTCAGAGTCGTTCTTTCGGGGGGCAACACGCTCATAATTTGTTGCATCAGCTTCTGACGGTGTAAAACACAGACCTTGCAATTGTGTATAACACTCTTCACCAAGTTTTTAAGTCTGATGACCCAACATTCTAAGCGGACGGTCGTCATTACCAATCTGATACCACCGTGGCAAGTGATTTTATGAACGAACTCCACATAAAGTCTTGCTATCCTGCTTTCATATGTCAGAATCGCCGGATGCCGTTCGTTGTATGTCAAACACGTCGTGGAACCTAGGCGGCCATTTGCCCGGATGATGCCAGCTTGATCTAGAAATGGGTTTAAACAGATCAATGGACTTTTGGGACTCAGTCTGGTCTTGGCTGTTAGTCCTTTGAAAAATATTGTTTCTGCGACCATATAAATATACCTTTTCTAGCCATTGACAACTCTTCTGAAGACAACATCTCAGGATTTGAATCCGACTTCCGAGCAAGAGATACAAAACGA
Organism: Musca domestica; assembly: GCF_030504385.1. Classification (NCBI taxonomy): domain Eukaryota; kingdom Metazoa; phylum Arthropoda; class Insecta; order Diptera; family Muscidae; genus Musca; species Musca domestica. Next base: position 792,309 of record NW_026712379.1, on the reverse strand, counting down.
TACATTCTAGCTACGACATGAATCGCCTTTTGAAAAGTAGATATATTCGACAAAAAATCCTGCACTTTTGGCTTCTCCTTTGCCTTTAGAGGTTCACCTGAGTCTCCTGTCACTTTCTCCGTTTCTTCCGGCTTGCCACCACTTGCTTTCAACGAGCTATCCGCAATTTCTGACGATTTAGCAAACATAGATTGAGACCTTTTTTCCTCCGAGGATGTTTGAAATTCCGTTACACTGATTGGCCAATTATTCTCATCCAAAATGAGCCACTCTGGTCCATGCCACCATAACTTATTATCCTTAAGCTCCGAAGGAGTCAGCCCCCGGGTTGCTAAATCGGCAGGATTACAATTCGATACAACATGTCTCCAGTCTATGTTCCCAACTTTGCCTAGAATACTAGATACCCTATTGGCTACAAACGTTTTCCAGCAATTTGGGGATTTTCTGAGCCACGCAAGGACGATAGTCGAATCGGACCACAAAAATAACTCAAATTGACTCTGTTTCAATTTCATTCTGACATTTTCTATTAAATTCGCTAGCAAAGTGGCACCGCACAACTCTAGTCTTGGTAAGGACACTGTTTCTCTCCGTATGAGACGTTGATGTTCTCTCAGGCATACAAATCGTGACCGTATAGAAATAAAAAGATAAATAAAACCAAGGGGGATTAGTATTAATATAATATAATTGACAGTTTATTGTTGTGAGAGTTTGTCAACCCGAGTTGACAGATTACCTTTTTTATGCGGTTAGCTCCGTAGCTAGCAAGAGAGTTACTATGAATGCCAAGTCGCAATGCATCGAGGTGGCTGGAAGCACCGATGCTTCCAGGAAATCTCTAACAGCAACACGGCCTGAGAGAGTACCCAGAGAGAGTTGTAGAGAAATGACTTGGAAAAGCTGCCTACGGTCCGAGCTGTGCGAACGTAGGCCCCAAGGAGAGTTGTAGGGAAAATCTTCAGACTGGGAAGGCTTTCTCCCTACGGTCCGAGCCAAGCGAACGTAGGCTCCAAGGGGAAGTTGCAGGCAACCTTTTAGCCCAAGAATGCATCTATCTACGGTCCGTACTAAGCGAACGTAGGCTCTCTGGATCGTTTGGCAATTTGCAATTCTAACTTAAACATTGCCGCCCACCTTGAAACATTGGACAATGTTACAATAATTATAAATATAAATTAGTTTGCAATATTAATTATTCTCGTATTCGTTTGTACCAAATTGCGTGGATTCAATATAATTCGTATTGGCCATTTAATTTATGGTAGCAAGCAATGTAATTCGACGGATCCCGAGATCCCTTTGACCATAAATTAAATGGAATCAACAAGTTAAGAACTTAATCAAAGTAACTTAAGAGTAAGAAGACGTGAGATCAGTTTCTAGTGAGCGTATTTCATATTTTGTTTATTAATTCATTTGTAAATTGATAACGAGTGCATGAGTTTAAAATAATCCATCCGAACCGTATATTGTGGCATAAATAAGAAAACCAAGAGAAAGTAGCATAATTTAATTGGCGAGAACGACGCGCTTTGTTATTGGCCCTTGTAATGTCTTTACGTCAATTAGTCGAACCATTCCATTATAGCCGGGGTGAACCTTAACAACTCGATCTAGCCTCCATGCCAAATTTTGTGAGTTTTCTTCCCGTTTTCTATTACAAAACGATTGAGGTACAGCTGAACCTCTGCGAAATCTTTTAATCGGAGGAGACAATATTGAATCGCCTAAAAGATTTTCCTTTTTTTCGAAATGCAGCCTAGAACTAAAAACTTGCATATGTTTTGCTAACAATGGACCCGTTAGGATCCAACCGAATACCGTATTTTGAGCTACAAGTGACCCTAGAACCTTTTGATGAGCTCCCTCTAACACTATCTGGGGATTCAAATCAGCACCTATCAACAAATCTACCGGACGACTGTCAAAGAGGTGAGGATCAGCTAATGGTAGCTTGGGCAATTGATCAAAAGATTAGACCGAACAGCAAATGAAGGCAAGTTTTCCGAAATCTGAGGGAGAATGAAAGCGACGGTCTCAAGCTTAACAGAAGGAATGTGGTTAGAACCAAGGCAAATCGAACAATTTTTCCTTACTGTGGCAGAAACGGAACCGTTAACACCCGAAACCGTAGCATCTACCGTACGTACTGGTAACCGAAGTTGCTTTTGAATGCGATCAGTAATGAAGGACGCCTCAGATCCAGGATCAATTAGAGCCCGAACTGGATAAGAGGCACCCTGATGAAGGATATTGACCATAGCCGTACCTAGCAAGACATTCCTATTCTGCGATGTGTGAAAAACTTGCGTATTGGTGGTAGTGGGATTAGAACCAGTAGAAGTGGATGCGACGTTAGGATTTGATAGGGCAAACGAGGGCGAGGATGAGCTATTTGATACCCGAGTATCACTGCTTTGTCTATGTATTAACGAATGATGAGTGCCTTTGCAAATACTACACCGATTAGAACTTTTGCACTCTTTAACTGAATGTCCCCGAGACAGACAGTTCCAACAACATCCCTGTGTTTTGACAACAGACAATTTCTTTTCTATCGACAATATTCGGAATTTAGGACATGACCGAAGAGAATGGTTTTGTCTAGGGCAGAGGGAACAAAGAATTCCGAAGTGGATTTGGCGTGAACATTCACCGAAGCGCTAGTGAAGTGAGGCTGAACCCTGGCCTGATTAGATCTGGTATGTGAATCAGGTCCCTTAATGTCCCGTAAACAATCAAGAGTCTGAATTCTCTCTGTCAAAAATGCATCTAAATCTGACCACAAAGATATTGCTGATTTATCCCGTATACTTTGCTCCCACAAGGTGACCGTTAACCTAGGCAAACGTTGAATGCACAAAAAGACTAAAATAGGATCCCATTGATCCGTTGGAATATCATAAACTGCCATAGCCGACAAACAAGTGTTTATGCCCCGTTGAATTATTTTTAAATTGGAACTAGATTCTCGATCTACAGCGGGAAGGTCAAATAAAATCTTCAGATGACTATTTACAATGACTCGTTTATTGTCATATGTGTTTTTTAAAGCGGTCCAAGCTAAAGTGAAACTTCGGTGAGTAAGAGGAAATTTGTTTACGATTTCCCTAGCTTCCCCAAATGTTTTTTGCACTAAATGGCAAAGTTTCTCTATATCACTTAAGCGGGCATTGTTTATGAAAACCGTAGTAAACAAATCCCGGAAAGTCGGCCATGAAAGAAAATCTCCTTTGAAAACCTCAATATCGCACGGAGGAAGGGTAAGAGAGTGAACATTATCCGAAGGAAACCAACCCGAGACGTTGTTTCTAGCACTTTTCATTGAATCAACTTCAGAAGCAATTGTATCGACCTGCGTTCCCATATCCTTAGATGTTCGGGACGACGAACTTATATTGGGAACTGCGTTTTCCGAAGTTGCAACTAATGACACAATAGAACCATTTAAGATAGAATTAGAAGGTGACGATGGGAGTTTCCGATATTTGGTAAGTCTCCGCTTAATGGCCGAAAGACATTTAATATATGTCTGATGCGAAACCTCATATTTACTGTCTACTGAATCGATATCCTCTTTTTGTGAATCTACCGATGACATCAAATAGTCCAGGGCATTTATCAAACATTTCCTGAACTTTAGCCCACAATTTCTCGATTTCAGCGCAGCGAACCTCTAGTTCAAACTCATCTATATCCTCATCGCGCACCAAATTGAAATGTGCATCAAATTTAATGAGAGCATCCGAAGCTCTAATAAACATGTCCATAGGTGTGAATGGCATGGTGAATAAGTATTGCAACCCAGAAAAAAAAGAATTAAATCACTGAAGATTAAATCTTCCTCCAAAATGCAAGAAAAGAGCAATTGATAATAGACTAGTATCCAAAAATAAATATTGGTATGCAACTAGGATATAAGTTTTCGAAAAATAATCCCACTAATTATATTTTCTACGTTTCAATAAGACCGTTCGCAGCGAGAAGAAAAAACAAACTCGAAGAAATATCAAACCTTTAATATTCTAAAGCAACATAAAATTCCAATAAATTTTCCAAGAAAAATAAATTTTATTTTTAAATACCAATATGACCGAATGTAGGGTATGCAGGGCAATTAACTCAAGTTTAATAAAAATACAAAATAATATAATATAGTAATAACAACCTAGCCAAGCAAATTTTTTGTATAAATATATAGAAATTAACTGTATTTACTTCCTACAAAAATATCACAATTTGACATATGTGGCTGGCTGTAGGGTGCAAATGTCCAAAAAATCTCGTTGGTAGCAAAAAAGTAATAAAATTTAGAAAAAACACCAAATGTCTATTTTCATAAATTTATTTAAAAATAAATGACGAATTTTTTCAACTGCGACCCACTGTGCAGCGAAATAACGAAAGCAGACAAAACGAAATAAAACACAAGCGACGTCGACAGCGTAGTCAACGTGCCTGTGGTGGTGCATAAGCAAGCGGTCAAGCGGCAGAGCAGCAACAACTGACTGTGTTGTTGTTAGAAAAAAATAGAGAAGTAAATGCAAGCTCTCACAACAACGGAACGGACTACCAAATCGATTTTTTTTCTTTTCGTTTGGTTCTTGGGTTACCGATGCCAAAAGAAGAAGTATTGTTTTTGTTAATGCAGATATGCAGTGAAACAATGAGTGCCTTGCAATGAGAGTCTAACAATAAAAAATAGGAATAGGTTGGTTAGCGACTGATCGAAACGAAGTAGAACACCACTATGTAATAAACACTAGTTAATCAGCCAATGCATGTATGAAAAAATAAAAAAAAAGTAATAGATGTTGTGGAGAGTAGGGTGACGGACGGACGGCCAGCAAATAAATATTTATTGCAACAATTTCCGAAAAGGCACTCGCGACTTTTGGTTTTCGTTTTTTATTATTAATATTTTTTTTTTCGCTCACTTTAAGAAAATGATTTCACGTACCTGTTTGTTTATGTGATGATCGATGAAGATGATGTTGTTGTTTATGGTGTGTATGATGTGATGTGGACTGTATGTGGATGCGGGGGGATGATTTTCCGTGCTTTATGCCTGAGAAAAAGGGAAAAGGACTGGTAAGAGATCCGGCTCGAAGGACCAAATGTTTCTCTCCGTATGAGACGTTGATGTTCTCTCAGGCATACAAATCGTGACCGTATAGAAATAAAAAGATAAATAAAACCAAGGGGGATTAGTATTAATATAATATAAATGACCGTTTATTGTTGTGAGAGTTTGTCAACCCGAGTTGACAGATTACCTTTTTTATGCGGTTAGCTCCGTAGCTAGCAAGAGAGTTACTATGAATGCCAAGTCGCAATGCATCGAGGTGGCTGGAAGCACCGATGCTTCCAGGAAATCTCTAACAGCAACACGGGCTGAGAGAGTACCCAGAGAGAGTTGTAGAGAAATGACTTGGAAAAGCTGCCTACGGTCCGAGCTGTGCGAACGTAGGCCCCAAGGAGAGTTGTAGGGAAAATCTTCAGACTGGGAAGGCTTTCTCCCTACGGTCCGAGCCAAGCGAACGTAGGCTCCAAGGGGAAGTTGCAGGCAACCTTTTAGCCCAAGAATGCATCTCTCTACGGTCCGTACTAAGCGAACGTAGGCTCTCTGGATCGTTTGGCAATTTGCAATTCTAACTTAAACAGACACCTTCTTTATTGGAGCAACTTTTGTCTTCGATATTAATAAATTCGAAAAAACTCCGTCTTCATTTTTTATCCTTACATAAACGGTAGCAGCGTATGCTAATTCCGATGAGTCACAAAACCCGTGAATTTGAACCACATTACTCGGTGAAAACTTAATCCATCTCGGAATAGAAATAAGGTTAATTTTATCAAAGTTGGTAATGAACTTTAACCATTTCTGAAGTGCTAATGGTTTTATCGGTTCATCCCATTGTATTCGATCAAACCATCCTGCTGGATCAAATATCCTAGCTATCATAGACAACACTTGTCTCTTCGTATATGATGACTTGACTTGAACGACTTCCGTTACAAAATAGAAACAATCAGATGCCGCATTCCACCAAACGCCTAACATTTTCGCCCTGCTATCCTCTTCGAGACACACAAACGAACTAGATAACAAGTCCTCCAATGGCAAATCTTCCAAAATTTCCTTTGTATTTGAAGTCCATTTCCTCAAATCAAACATAGCCGTTTTCAAAATTCCAATCAGCTGATCTCGAGCTTCCAATGCATCTTCTACAGAATGTGCACCAACCAGGGCATCATCCACATACATTGCCTCTCGCAATATTTTGCACCTATTGGGAAACCTTTCTCTTCATCATCAGCTAACTGCAGAAGCGTTCTCAACGCCAGGTACGGAGCACAATTTACTCCAAAAGTCACCGTTTTCAATCTATAACCCTGAATCTCTCCATTCTCAGAGTCTCGCAATATTATTCTTTGAAAATTAGTGTGTCTTTGGTGAACTAATATCTGTCTGTACATTTTTGTTATATCCGCACTGAATACATATTTATAAAATCTCCATTTTGTTATCAGAGCCACTAAATCTTGCTGCAACGTCGGACCAATATACAAGTTATCGTTTAAACTTCGACCATTTGATGAAATACTTGAGCCATTAAATACCACTCTTAATTGCGTTGTAGTACTATCTAATTTGAACACACCATGATGGGGCAAATAATAACTAGGAACACAATCCGAATCATCAACCTTCTCCATATGTCCTAACGTTATATATTCTTTCATGACCTCATCATATTGGGATTTCAATTCTGGTTTACGCAACAACGACTTCTCATTTCTTTCAAATTGTCTCAGAGCAACAAATCTATTTGGACCAAGCGATGGACAACCTTCCCTGAAGGGCAGATCAACAACATATCTCCCATCAGAATTCCTTGTAGTAGTAGAGCGAAAAATTTGTTCACACCTCCTATCATCTTCAGAACTTATAGGACTTTGATAAATTTCCTCTAACTCCCAGAATTTCGCTAATTGTTCATCCAGGGTCACTTTTGTTGCATGACATACTCTAGTGTGGCACGTTTGCACTCTTGGTACTGTCGGGCCTGTTACTATCCAGCCAAATATGGTTTCTTGAGCAACTAATGATTCTAAAATCCCATGTTGAACTCCACCTCGCAGTATAACTGGATATAAATTCCCTCCTATCAAAACATCAATCGGGCCACTTTTGTAGAAACAAGGGTCAGCAAGATTTATTTCAGGCAGATTAAAATTATCAAACAAATTCATAGAGTGAGTCGGTACTTTTCCAGTCACTTCATTGACTACTAAAGCCTCCACTTCAATGAAATATCTTGATTTTTTATTGGTTCAATAGTAAAACTCGCCAGCTTATTAGATCGGCTTACTATTTCTCCTCCCAGTCCTGTCACTTCAGCTGTAACGGGCACAGTGGGCAACTTCAACAATTTTTGTATTTTTTCCGAAACAAAATTCTCATCCGAGCATGGGTCTATAAGAGCTCTCACCTTATAGCAAACTCCATAACTAACAATATTTATCCATGCAGTGGCTAACATTACATTCTTCGCTACTACTGTATGGTGAACTTGGGCTACATTGGAGGGACCTGCTTTTTCAATTGACTGTAATTGTGTAGATGGTTTATTTGAAACTTGAGCTACTCCATTTCTCTTATTTTGTTCACTTTTCTTCACAAAATCTCTATGGAGCAAATTGTGATGTTTTTTATTGCACTTAGAGCAACCATTTGGACGAGTACAAGAATTGTACATATGTCCTATCGTGAGACAATTGAAGCAATATCTATATCTTCTTAAAAGCGAAGTCCGTCCTTTGAAATCCATATTTAAAAATTTAGAACACGAATCAATTGAGTGTACTCCTTTACATAATTTACATTGACATCAGATTTCGTGTGATGAGATTTATACTGCTTAGATCTGGAGGAAGTTTGCATATGTTTTGCGAAAATGACTGCGATTCTATGGGACACTGATTGCTATTTAAAATCTCTGAGACACTTTCTAAAGCATGGAATCTATCTGTGAGAAAATTATTTAATTCTGACCACGATGGTACTTCTGTTTTATTTTTCACTGATTGTTCCCACAAATTAAGCGTTTGTTCGGACAACCTCGAGGAACACTGGAACACAAATATTGGATCCCAAGTCTCTATATCAATATTATATAGTTTTAGCACTGAGATACAATTGTTCACTTCTCTTTGAAGTCTTTTCACTTCCTCAGCTGATTCCTTACTACACGGTGTCAGATTGAATAACAATTTTAATTGACTATTAACCAGAATCCTTTTGTTTTCATATTGAGTTTTCAAATTATTCCACGGTATGTCAAAATTATCTCCAGTCAGGGCCACATTTCTGTTTATTTCTCTTGCTTCACCTTCAGTTTTTGATATAATAAAACAGTTTTTCAACTTGACTTAACCTTGCATTGTTTATGAAGATAGCAGTGAACATGTCCCTAAAAGTTGGCCATGTTTCATAACTTCCATGAAAAACTCCAGTGTCACACGGAGGGACAGGACAAGAAAAACCTTGAACAGATTGAGCCACCTGACTTTGGACCACAGTCTTTTCCCCTAATAATGTCTTCCTTGCGGCAGCAATTATGTTTATACACTTTATATAGGATCTTCTTACATCCTTATGCTTTGTTTGTATCGCCACAAATTTCTTCTCTTTCCCTTCTTCCGAACTACACTCATCATAAGCTTTCTTGTATTTTGTCCAAACCTTAGTGAACTCACTTTTCTCAAAATCCAAAGCTTCTGCAGAATAGTCCGAAAAATCTTCTTCCCTTAATCTATCCTCTATTTTTAGGATTTCATTTCCAGAGTCCAAGCATTTCTCAAAATTGTCCATTGTCGATTATTTTTTAGAGTATTCAAAGAAAAGCCACTAATTTCAATTAAAATCGTATACTTGATGACCAAACACAATGGTTTTCTAAGAAATGACGCTTAACGCGCACTTGGAATATGGCGCTTGACGCACTCTCGGATTATGGCGCTTGACGCACTCGGATTATGGCGCTTGACGCACTCGGATTATGGCGCTTGACGCACTCGGATTATGGCGCTTGACGCCCTCTAGGATTTATAACCACAAAGACACAACCTACTATGTCCCTCACAGAGCCACACAAATCCAATTTATTGTTATAAATATAAAAATACACTTTTATACTTCAAATCAATAAATTTTTCACTTTTTGTTCTGAGCCACCAATGTGCGCTTCGAACCAAAATACGTACCTGGATCACCTCGTACTTATTGTTACCAAAAAAAATCCTTTTGATAAGAAATGGCTCCGTTTCCAGCTTCCACGGCTTTGGTTGGCAATGGTTATCTTCTCCTTACAGCTTCCACGGCTTTGGTCTTTTTTGGCGGTAGAAGGACCAATGTTTATCTCCCTTTCCTTTCCTGAGTTTTTAATTCAGTTTGTAGTCCAATTTTGTTTCAGTTTCAAATTCAAATTTTATTTGTACAAAAGGTAATGTGCGGGCTGAACTTCTCTGTTCGGTGGTTTGTTGGAGATTATAATCTCGGTTATGTGCCGTATGCATACAGGGATTCGACTCTGGCTAGTGGGTGTCTAAGAATCACGTTAAACTAACACAAAACTATTACAAAGTAGGAATCACCCTGTTAACTCCGAGACTACATCTTCCACATCGACGGAGAGTAACAATGGGTTTACATCATATTGGAATAAAGCATGATTTAACAATATCATTAGAAATTATATTTTTAAATAAAGTAATAGAAAATCAAAATAAACTATTTCAACGCAACCAATTATGTTTAAACATTAATTTAAACACTTTGAAAAGCTTCGTTCAAATTTGGTTTATTTTACTTTTACAACCTAGCTTAGCTACTGTTCAGCGTGCCGAATGTGTGTTCTAATGGTTGTCTTTTATTCATAGCGTATACGCTACCCAATCTACTACTATACGCAATAGCACTCGAAACATATATTTTTTGACGAATACTTATCTAATCCTCAAATGACACATTGAATAAAATTATAACATTTTCAAAAGATTATTAATCGACGAAAAGAAGTATGCAAATGCAGTAGTCGGCCATAATGATCAGGTAAGCTTTATGATATCCTTGACATTCAACTATTGATTTATTATTTTGGGGATAGTGTTGAAGAGAAGAATTTAACTATTGGAATATTTGATATGAATGCATGGGGTTCTTTAATTGTAAAAAGAGACTTTTATTGCTCTGGTTGAGTAGAAAATATTAGTAAACGTTCTAATATATATCCCCACAAACATACACAAGACAATGTTTCTGAGGATTCATATATTTTTCGCCACATAGGTCAACTAAGAACAGGGCATTGGCTTACTACCTTCCCTTCCCTTACGGTTAAACAAACAACTTTAATAATAATGGATTTGTCCACACATAAAACCGCAAAAAATAAATGTGGTTTTCTTTGTAAAAAATACAACTGACTTGGACAGTGTTAGTCAGCATACATGTATGTATCTTTAAAATTTTTTTATTTTGTTTATCTGAAATTTAATTAAAATTTAAGGCAAATCAATTTTACCCAGCCGCAGGGTCTTCCTGGCAATAATGTGCCAATATATTCAAAGAAGTGAAGAAAAAAACAACAAATTTTTCATCTGAAATGATGGTGATGTTATTTTCACTTGGTTTGTAGCAATTCTAATTTGCTCCAAGTCCTTTTAGATATACTATGCTGTTTGATACGAGATATCGGAGCATTATGTAATGAATTGTTCATTTACAGCATGTGGAAAGCAATGAACCCCAAAGCTGTATTTATTTCTTCAGAATTTAAATTAGAAAAACTTGCAAATCGCCGTAGTTTGCAACATAAAACAAACCTTAGTCTCAAAATTTAACCAATCTCAACGCAAGACGAAATAAAAACAAGTAAAAAAGTTTTAAGTTCGGCCGGGCCGAACTTTGAATACCCTCCACCATTTGGAATGAATTTGGCAATTCTTAAAAACAATAAAATACATTAAAAATTCTGTGGACCTGCACAGACAATTTTCTGTCTTAGGCTCTAGTATCCATTACGAACTTCAAATACAAAATTTGAAAAAATTCCGGTGAATAATGTCGCTAAAATCATCAAAATACCGAATATCGAGAGGTACCGTTATATGAGGGGCTATACGAAGACGAAGACCTGCACAAACAATCTCCTGTCATAGGCTGTAGCATCCGTTGCCAACATCAAATACCAAATTTGAAACAATTCCGGTGAATAATGTCGCTTAAATCATCAAAATACCGAATATCGGGAGTTACCGTTATGTGGGGGCTATACGAAGACGTGGACCAGCACAGATAATTTTCTATCTTAGGCTGCAGTATCCATTACGAACTTCGAATTTGAAAACATTCCGGTAAATAATGTCGCCAAAATCATCAAAATACCGAATATCGGGAGATCCCGTTACATGGGGCTATACCAAAACTTCTGCAGACATAGTTTACATTTGAGAAAAATTTTATCAATCTACTTCAATTCGTTTAAAGTTAGAGTGATTTCCACAGACGTAGAGACGGACAGAATCGCTAAATTGACATAGAATTTTATGCTGATCAAGAATATATATACTTTGTAGGGTCTAAAATGTATATTTCGAGGTGTTACAAACGGAATGACAAACTTAATATACCCTCCATACTATGGTGGAGGATATAATAAAAACTTAATTATTCATGTGACATGTCCTTGCTTAAATATTTCGCAAATAAGTTGGTTGCTGTGGAGTAGATAAAAAATTAAATAGTAGTTGAAAATGGATGATGCTTATTACAACTGGTCATAATGGGTCTAGAGTTATTTATAGGTCGGTTCAGATGTAGGCACACCGTCCACCCCTCCTCCGCAGTGGGATTTTCTGTATACTATATCAGATACAGTAAACATTTGTCAAGTTTGACTCATATATAGCTACCACATTTTCATCCGATTTAATTTTTTGTACCCCAAATATGTAATATCAATTCAAAAATGATGGATTTTGCCATATATGACCGAATTTAGCGAATAAGCAAATATGTCGAATTTGTAGAAAACGTCTCAGATATACCTGTAGTTCAACAAAAGTCAGACCCTTCGTATTTGGGCATATTTTCCAATTTTAATTGTCTTAACTTTAATGCGTCCTACTGCGGAAAAACAGAACTAAAAGTTAAGTTATTTATTTACAGATACCCTAGTGGTGGATAGTAGTACCGAAGAGACAGTTTTAGTTGCATCAATCATATGACAATTCGTGCGGTCTTCATAGATTGGCAGGTAACATGCGAAAATAATTTAAAAGGCTATGGGGCTCATGGGCATCCTAGATCCTCCCTCTGGTGGTGAGTCCTATTATATTATTATATTTCTAGGTCATTTTGCTAAGTCGGCCAATAGGCCAGATGGCGCCTAAAGTTGAGTGTAGGTAAATGTTGTTCTACGGCCTTCCTTGGTCGACCAGCACAGTCTAGGAGAGGTTCGACGCATTCGTTATATAGGCTATGTCCTATCAACGGTCAAATGCCTATATTTCGGAGAAAGTGGCATCTTGAGGATGAGGCTGGTCTTTCCCTGGTGATTAAACAAAGATGGCTACTGAGATGGAATGGCTACGGTTGTGGGATTTAAATATGCCTTCTTCTTCTGAGGATCTTCCGTTATTTAATAGCAGATTTTTTACCTGGTTTGATAGTTTTAGGCGTATTGAATATATTTAGTACAATTTTATTATTTTTTAGTTTGTACGGTTTTAATGGCACTTTCTTTAATTTAAGTTGTAGCCTTAAGGTATATTAGCTATTTGTGGCACCTTTTTGTTATAGAATAGTTAATAGTTTTAGTTATAGAATAGTTAAGTTTAAGTCATTTAACCTATATTATTAGTAAAAATTGTATTAGTAAAATGGCCATTGGCAAAATCTGAAGTCGTCTGTTAATGATGGCTGAGTTAAGTGTGGTTGGGAAGAGGATACCGCGCTCTACCTTGATAGAATTGAGGCACTGCCACCATGCGACCATATTCGATGATCCTCAATATCTCATCTGAATTTAAAATATTGCAAGCCTAATCAAATTTAAATTCAAATTTAATCCGCTCTAAAGCAATTATCAAATACTATAGTTGCTATGATCAATTTCACATAATTTCTCAGTATAAACGATTTTTTGTTACAGGTAGCTCCACAATATATGCATGATGGTATAGGGTGTCGTAAATTCGGGCCCGACCGTACTTTTGAATTTTCTTACTGGTTTATATTAGCCAATAATTAAGTTGAGCAGTTTAAAATTTTAAATATTTTATTAATTATATGTGTTTTTCCTCATGTGATGCTTGTAGAGTAAATTTTACAAATCGGCATTTTTCCCATAAACCCCTGATTATTTGTGTAAAAATTAAGTTGTACATAACTACTCGTGTTTTTATATTGGACTGTCATATAGAGCAATGTTCCAGCCCATAGAATGGTAGGACATTAAGCTGAGTCGATAATGAGTAATAATTCTCAAATCCAGCCTCTAATATATTTGTCAATATTATTACCTTCAGACCCTCCTAACTAATTTCCTTTGAACATATCCTCAACAAAAGTTAGAGATTTTTAATAATTTTACTAACTATGTAAAAACTAAAAACGACTTATTTTCGATATTTTTGTAATTAAATGTGCCACCCATCCTAACATACTTCACCATGAATGTGTAAAGATGTGGACGATATTTTTATCTGCAACAAAATACTTACAAATTATTTCGGATATTTATTGTTGTTGTTTTTGCCATTGCTAAACAAAATAATAATAAATGACTGTGTAATAAAACAATGTAATTTGTCAGCAGGGGGTAAAAATTGTAATTAATTTAAGTGGCATTGCAAAGCACTTATTTCTGGTAATTTGTTTCTGTGCCATACAAATTGTGATATACAATCTCCCATATGTATATACAACATTGAATGGTGTATATTTCCGGGAAAACGATGGCTTTAAAGGCACCAGACTATGTTGATATGGCCTATGAAATAATTTTTTTGTTTTTGGTCGAAAAAAATTAAGAGAAATTGGGTCTATTTTAAGTACATACATATTCATAGCCTTAAATACAAATTATAGTTGCATAAAATTACATTTTCATGAACATGGGATTAATTTACACAGAACCTGAGCTACGTTTTTGGGAAACCGTACGGGAAGTAATAAGCCCTTCGTATTACGAAATAAACACAACGGGCTATTTTTTTTTTTTTTATTATCAGCGGCCAAAATAAATAGTCACATATTAATTTAATAATGTAAAATTATTAATACTATTTCCCTGAAATTCAGGGAGATTGTGGTCTTAGGACGATTCCAATGGACCAAATTTCAAAATCTTTGCAATTAACAATATATCAATAAAGCATAACAATATTTTCGAACAGGTCGGCTTGAGCTTAAATATTTGTGATTATAATATACAACTTAACACACAAACGGCTACTTTACCAAAATAAAAATGTCAACAATATTATGTAAATTATTCGTAACGTCGCAAACCTCTATAAAATTTGAAAATATATAAATAACGTATCAAAGACCCAAAACAAGTCACCAATGATTTTTTTCTTTTTCCATTAGAATTATTATCGTTGTATCATAAAATTAGCTTACACATACAGGGTGAGATAAAAAAAAAACTGCAACAAAGTCAAACGACATAGTTTTTACACTTTTTTAAATTTTATTGAATGAAAGCAAAAAATTTCGGAAATAGCATCAAATTTTAGAATAAGTTTAGATTTGTTTGAATTGGTCACCTTTGGCACGAATTATGGCCTTCAAAAGGGCCAGTGAAACCGTCACACGCTGCCCGAATGTTGCTCTGCGGTATTTTGGCCCATTCCCGGCGAAGCGCTTGCTTGAGGTAATCGACACTTTGGTATTTTTCAGTGCACGTCTTGATTTCCAAAATACTCCAGACACAAGAGTCCAACGGATTGGTATCCGGAAATTTTGGTGGCCATTGTGCGCTAGAAATGAAGCGAGGAACCTCATTTGTAACCATTCTTGGGTGGCGCGTGCTGAGTGCGATTGTGCTAAGTACTGTTGAAATGTCCAAGGTCTGCGGCCCAAATATTTGCGTGCCTAAGGCTTTAATACACCCTCCAGAATATTTTCGCGATAATATTCGGCATTTATTCTGATGCCACGGTCGATTAATACGAGCGGAGGGCGACCATCGGCTGTTATGGCGGCCCACACCATCATCATGGCCGGCGCTGAAGTTCTGGTGGCCAACCGAAGGTGCACATTTTCAGCTGTCCTCTTTGGCAGGTAAACACGATAATTTTGTTTGTTTACAAACTGCTGGATATCGAATGTTTTCTCATCGGAGAAAACCAACTTCGGCAGTTCACCACTTTCGGCCAAGTGAAGCAACTCTTTAGCTCCTTTGAATATATTTCAATCTATTGAGTCTATTCAATCGATTTCAATGGCTTTACCCCGAGCTCCTTTTAAAGAGCCATAAAAGATTTACGAGCCATTTTTCGGCCACTGCGTCGCGAGTTTCGATCAAGTCGCTTCTTTACTTTTCAAAAAATTTCTGCTGATGTTGCTGTTTTCTCTACCTCCTACCGAGCGATGGTACGAGACACAAAAGATTTATTCACATTTAAATGCAGCAGTGCTCTAACGATCACTTGTGGTTTTCCAGTCAAATATAAAGAAATCACACTATCACGCTTGAATTCCATCACGAATAACTTTTTTTCTGAAAAATTCTCTCTAAAATGCTTTTGTACGCTTGTAAACAATATAATGAGCTGTCACTGGAATAATTTTAACAGCTGTCGGATGAGTGGCTTGGAAGTGACTGCAGTCTGAAGTTGGTTGCAGTTTTTTCATCTCACCCTGTAATATCAGTGATTGGATGCAATTGAGCCAGATAGCTGGCAGGGAAGCGGTTGCCTATTACGAACTCCAAATACCAGGTTTGAGATAATTCTATTGAAAAATTTGGCTAAAATCATTATAATATCGAATAAAGGGGTTTCGTTATATGTCATATATTCTGTCATAGAATGTAATACCTATTTCGAACACCAAATACCAAATTTGAGATAATTCCAGTGAAAAGTGCAGCTACGAAGACGTATGTCTGTATAGATAATTTTCGGTGCCCGAATTCCAAATTTGAAAAGATCCCGGTGAAATGTGGAGCTACAGTAATTTCCGCAGAGCGACTGAAATGGCTGAGTCAACAAAGTTATATCCGTTTGCTATATGGGAACTATATCTAAATCCGAAATGTATATTTGGATATAGTTCCCATATATTTATGGGAACTATATCCAAATCCGAGCTATATCCAAATCCTATTTCAATAGGGTTCATGTCTTACCCCAACTCACCAAAAGTGAACCCTATTCCAACTTTCAGAATTGTAACTTTAGCCGTTTTTTGCATCATTTAGTACTTTTCAATAATGGTTTCGTATGTCACATCTACATAACAACTGTGACCCAAACGAAAACACCAGTCGCCTATTAGCATCTACACTCTACGTTCCCGCAAAGCGAACTTGTCGAAGTTATGCCCGAGCAGTCAGCATCCATTATTGGTTGTGCTCGGAAAATATGTACATTATTACGCTCCCTTTTCTATATTCCACCCGAATAAGGATTTGAATTGCATGAAAGCCGTTACAAGCATGCGATAACGATCCAAATTAATATCATTTCGATTTACCTTCAGCTATACCTTCCCTATGCAAAGGGTACAATTTTAATTGATGTATTTTTCAAGGCACCCCCATTACATATTTTGGAGGGATATTCTTTACATTGTACTCAATCCGATTAAAAATACTAGTAGTTTATTACCATCACTAATTCCCATTTATTTTGATTTTTCATTAAATGTTCCACATGAGCTCGGAACCAACACCCACCCCACCTCTCAAACCCTATATGCATTAATATTTAAAGAGGAAGAAGAATTTTAGGCCTTGTCTGCTTCCATAAATAACCAAAAAGTGTAGAACATCTTCAACATTGCTATTAAATTTAAGTCGTTATTAAACTTATACCCATTCGAGGGGATGTATGTGGTACATCGTTTTTTATTCACAAGGACATTATATACTGGGTTGTATACTTATTTTCTTAACATGTCTTAGATACCCATCTTCAGTGGTTGGTGGGTGACTGGTCGTTTGGGCAACTGGTGTTTGAACAGGAGCTCCTCCGCACGAGGGGGAGTAGAATGTTTATGCGAACATTTATATTAAAATTTTGAAAAGTGATTTGGGTTCACTTTTGGGACTTTTTGTTGTTTTTGGGCAAAAAAAACATAAAACAGCATAAACAAACATAAAGCAAGGATAAAAATCCAAAAAGAAGCAAAAGTACACACACACACGCACACTCGAGTTCACAAAATAGCTATTATTCTCCCAGTCCCAAAAGTACCATTTAAAAAGAAAAAAAGTACGAACAAAACTTCAGGGTCCTTGTTATTGTCGTTACTTCATATGTTTGGGGTTACTATATCACTGGCAAATTGTCAAATCATAGTTTTTGAGGCCAGACGAACGTCTCGTTTAAATGCTCGGCAGAAAGAGTTTTTGCTTTCCAAAACAACTTACCATGAAATCTTCAACACTTGTAACCGAAAAGACTTAACATATTGTTAATATTAACCTTTCTTTATTTCACTTAGTGGCTTGAGGATCGAGAGAAAAGTTTACTTTTCACATGGCCACAAAACCACGACAGTTGATTCTTTTCTTTTCTTTCGGGTTCCTTTAACGCCAAAACTTTATTCATAAAGGGCAAAACTCAATAAAGTTGTGCTTTTAATTCATGAGAAAATGTTTGACAAAACATGTTTCTCTGAAGGCTTTAAGGAAATGGAGAGTATTTTTCGGTACTATTCTTAGAAGTGGGAATAATCGTTTGCAAAACATTTTCCATGTTCAAGGAAATAGATATGTTGAAAAAATATAGAAACAGCAGAAATGTTTCAAATCGTATGAAAAATTAATGAGTTTCTAGTTTCCAGTAGATGTATTCCTTTATTCGTATTGTTTTCATAGAATCGAACTTCAGGTAATTTATCTAGTGTCTATCATTCCACAGTTGGAGGAATTTGTTTAAGATTTATATATGTATATAATACTATTGTACGGGCAAATAAAAAATATTTTGGATCATAATAATCATAATTCTCATATAAGTTCTATCCTATTTCACAGTGTTCTGAACCCAACGTATAAAATGTGAACATGTTAAAAAGTATCAGTAGACTTTGCCGACAGATGTATGCCGCATCCTATGTTCGCTCATAAGTACATTACTTTATATAAGATGTGTATTAATTTTTTTCGGAAAATGTTGAACTTCTGTTGAGGACATACTAGAAAGAGTGGACCACTTCATATTATTATACCCTCCACCATAGTATGGAGGGTATATTAAGTTTGTCATTCCGTTTGTAAAAACCCGAAATATACAATTTAGACCCCACAAAGTATGTATATTCTTGATCAGCATAAAATTCTATGTCGATTTAGCGATATCCCTCCGTCTATCCGTCTGTTCGTTTGTGGAAATACTCGGTATTTTGATGATGTTCGCGACATTATTCACCGGAATTGTTTCAAATTTGGTATTTAAAGTTTGTAATGGATACAACAACCTGTGACAGAAAATTGTCTGTGCAGGTCCACGTTTTCGTATAGCCCCCATATAACGGTACCTCCCGATATTCGGTATTTTGTTGATTTTAGCTACATTATTCACTGAATTTTTTTTTCAGGTTTCGCGTTTGAATATTGTAATATCTTATGACAAAAGTTGCCTATGCAGGTCCACGTCGTCGTATAGACCCTAATATAACGGCTACATTCGGTATTTTTAAGATTTTAGCAGAATTTTTATGGGTTATTATTTTCTCGAAAATTACCAAATTCGTTGCAAACGGTGGAGGGTAATCAATGTTCGGCGCGCAGAACTTACAGCTTTTTTATACCCTCCGCCATTGTATGGAGGGTATATTAGGTTTGTCATTCTGTTTGTAACACCTCGAAATATACATTTTAGACCCCACAAAGTATATATATTCTTGATCAGCATAAAATTCTATGTCGAAGCTAGAGTGATTTCTATGGAAATCACTATAGCTTCCGAACGAAATGAAGTAAGTAAATAAAAATTTACTCAAATGTGTATTATGTCTGCAGGACTTTTGATATTGAAAATAGGCCATGTAGGTCCACGTCTTCGTATAGCCCTCATATAATGGTACCTCCCGATATGCGGTATTTTGATGATTTTAGCGACATTATTTACCAGAATTGTTTCAAAATTGGTATTTGAAGTTCGTAATAGATACTACAGCTTAAGACAGAAAATGGACCATGTAGGTTCACGTCTTTGTATAGCCTCCATATAACGGTACTCCCCGATATTCCGTATTTTGATGATTTTAGCGACATTATTTACCGGAATTGTTTCAAATTTCGCATTTAAAGTTCGTAATTGATACTACAGCCTATGGCAGAAAATTATATGTGCATATAACGTAGGTGAAAGTATTGCGTTGTGCCATGATAGAAATTATCGAATAATCAATTAGCATCTTATGAGACTTGTAATTATTTAAAATTTTGGCCCCTTGCCTATTCATATATGATCGTTGGTGGAGTAAAACATCGAGATATACATAATTTAAAGAGAAACAGTGACATGTTTCGCACGTTGTAGAGGTTATAAATATTTAAAGTGTTGACCATTTGTGGGATGAAAGAGTGATCCGTTATATCCCAACTTCCCATCAGATCTTATGTCATAAGGTGTACGAGTTTGGAAAACACAAAACTAAAAATCATTCAAAACATCTGTTGTGAGTGAAGTTCCCAAAGAATTTGTTCGATATATTCCATCTTCATACAAGATCTTATGAGCTGAACATATCGCAATATTCCATTCGGCAAATATTGAAAAATGAACTCGGGGTAAAGCCATTGAAATTCCAAAAAGTGCAAGAACTTACACCGCAACGGAAAGAATATAGACTCAAAAGAGTTGCTTCGCTAGGCCGAAAGTGGCGAACTGCCGAATTAAGTTTTCTCCGATGAGAAAACATTCGTTGTCCAGCAGTATGTAAACAAACAAAATGATCGTGTTTACGTGCCGAAGAGGTCAGCTGAAAATGTGCACCTTCGGTTGGCCACCAGAACTCAAGCGCCGCCCATGGTTATGGTGTGGGCCGCCATAACAGCTGATGTTCGCTCTCCGCTCGTATAAATAGTATTTTGGAAAGCAAGGTTGGCACTAAAAAATACTTAAGTGTCGATCACCTCAAGCAAGCGCTTCGCCGGAAATGGACCAAAATACCGCAGAGCAACATTCGGGCAGCGTGTGACGGTTTCATTGGCCATTATACTGTTATATATGGGCTATACCAAAACGTGGACCTGTATGGCCCACAAATACCAAATTTTAGATTTATATGTTTTTCTGATCCCCCTTTTTATGATTTGAACCATTCCCCAGAACGCTATTCGCCCCATTCTCAACTGCGTGCAGATCTCTACCTACAAATGTAGTCCATTATGAATTTCGTTAACTTTAACATTTCTTGTAAAACTTGAAATTGAATGCTACACCTCTAGCTTGTCAAAGTAACAAAGAGCTTACAAAACTTTAGTGTACCAAACAAAGTATTTGTTTGTTCTCCAGTGTATTTTGCAAAGTTTTCAATGAAGCACATCCAAGTGGGGGAGGTGGTAATTTTTCATGTTTAGTTGTTGTCTTTAACGAAAAACTCACGCTTTCATTGAATTTTGTTTTGCCACCGTTTCAAAAAACACACCCACATACACTCACTCACACACACACATACACAACAAAACTTTAAATTCAAGCATTTTATGCGACATTGTATTCAAGTATTTATTCTCGGTTGTAGTCAAACAAATGACCATTTGGCAACAAAAACCTAACAAAATGTCACATCAAAAAGTTGTTGCTGTTGTTGTTGTTGTTGTTGTGGTAAAACCAAACAATACATTTATCATGAACAGGACTCTGTAAACACACAAGTTTAGTGGTTCCACATGATGAACCACTCAAGTATTTGCAATAACTTTGTGTTCGGACAACTTTTCATTTGTTGCTGTTCCGATCCGTTCCATTCCGTTCTGCTCTTCATAGAAAACCAACAACCGCAGCAACAAAACAACTTTGTCACAAGTACTTTTGTTTATTTTCAAAAATGTGAAAAAAAACAAAATGAAAAACGAAAGAGCGAACGAACGAAAAACAAGATGGGAAATTAGTTCCCCTCAAGTGAACCTGCCGAACTTCAATGCAAAATGCCATTAATTTTTTAATACTTCTCGCTCGCTTGCGCTGGCATTCGTCGTCTAAGTTACGACTGACTAACTACTTCGTAATCAGTGATCCATCCACTCACTCACTCACTGGCACCCGGACAACAGTACACAGTATCTGTGAGAGTTAGAGGGATTGGTAAGGAGAGAAGAGGACTGCAAACGCCGCGACCTGATACACTGAATGGCAATACGAAAACGCTGAAGTTGCATAAATACTTTTGTGAACTTTAAGTAAATTTTGGCATAATGTTTGAACAACTTTAATTACCAGTCGACCACTTGAGTGGGTACTTTGGTGAAAAGTTCGCCAGAGGACTATTAACAAACCCCAACTCGCATGCCAGTGCCTAGCAGCACCACATAGAGCAGAATTAGCCAGATTTTCTCTTAGAGAGCTCCGAAAAAAGAAGGAGAGAAGAGAAGGGGATTGTGGCCTACAAATACTTGTAGAAAGCACGTAATTTCCGCGCGAGTGCATACGCTGCTTAATTTGCTACTTTTTCACCCAGTTACAAAAGTCGGCGGCGAAACCATTAGCTGAGGTGAAATCTCCCTCTCAAACAACGCACTCACACACGCGCACGCACACCCCTAGAATCATCAACTGTAATTGAGGCCCATGATATTATTTCATCAAAATGTTCAGCTAATCCGGTAAATACATACATCGTGGAGGGTGTGAGGGTGAGTGGACTCCCCCAAATTGGCCACCTCTTATGTTTGAACGTAATCCATATTCAATAATAGGCAGAAGGCCAATGAGCCAATCCACTGGCCGCTTTTCGGCAGTTCGTTAAGACAGAGGCTAAGCTGTTGACCAACTTTTGTTCAAGGCTGTTTGCCATCTGTTCGATGTTGATAACTTTTTGATATCTCAGCTAATATGCTTTGATTGGTAATGATTTGTGTCTGGAATAATAAAACAGACCGAACAACAGCAGCAAAAAAGTCGAAAATAGTTCCCAATCATTTTCACCCGCCCAAATGAACCCAAGTAAATATTTGAACACACATTCCAGCAAATATCAGTTTAGGACGCCGACAAGCCATGATGGGAATTCCAACACATGTTCCCACACAATGGTAACTTCTCCGTTTGCGCTTAGCACTAAGCAGCTGGCACTTAAAGCTATATAAAGGACTATAAATTCGATATGTTAGAGGGAGACAGAGAGAGGGATATAGAGAGAGAGGAAGAGTACTTTAAGTACATTTATTTCAACAGAAAAACATTCGGCAATTTAACAATTGACTTCGTAGGTAATCATAGTGTAAGATGTCATTATGTCAATTTCTATTGGAAATCAATGGATTTGAAAACGAAAAAGAAAATCGTCTATTTATCAAAAGATGTCAGTTTAAGTATTTTTATACCCTCCACCATAAAAGAGGAGAGTATATTAACTTTGTCATTGCGTTTGTAACATCCCAGAATAAAATTCTAAGTTGATATAAAGATATTCGTCTGCGTGTCTGTTGAAATCACGATACAGCCCTAATTATTTGACGCCGAGCTTCAAAATTTGCGGAAAAATTTGTATTGTGTCTAGGATGGTTGGTATTGAAAATGACACATATCGGTTCACGTTATGGTATAACCGCCATATAAGTGTAATTCCCGATATTCGCTATTTTGATGATTTTCGCCACTTTTTTTTAACGGATTTGTCTAAAAATTGGTATTTGTAGTTCGCAATGGGTTCTAGCTCAGGTAGCGGAACATAGTATATGTAGGTCCTCTTTTGGTGTAACCCCCCATGGTTGGTCCCAGCTCCAGTGGTGAAACATTATATGTATAGGTCTACGTTTTTGTATAGCCCTTATATAACGGTACATCCAGATATTCGATATTTTGATAATTTTTGCCACATTTTTCCACGGACTTGTTCAAAAACTTGTATTTGTAGTTCGTAATGGTTTCTAGCACCGGGGGCAGAATATTGAATATTTAGGTGCACGTTTTCCTAAAGCGCACATTCGGAATTTTGATAATCCTAGTCACATTTATCAACGAAATTGTTTCAAATTTGGTATTTAAGAAGATTTGGTAGATGACAATCCTTGAAGTATAAAATTGTCTATAGAAGTTCCCGTTTTAGTTTTGAAAAACTAAACATCATTATCCAAACGGAATTGAATTTAGGTACTTTTATATAAAAATTTATCCATTACCCAAAGGTAGAGGGTATTAAATGTTAAATGGGTAGAGGGTTAAATGGAAATTGATTCTATGAAGATCCTCAAAAGTAACTATGGGCCTATCTCTCTTTCTTCTCCATTTTACAAACAAATGCACAAAGTCATAATACACTTACCACTATCTTTCCATCATTCTCCACTAATAAACATGCGTTGTTTTTTTAAACAACAATAATGGGATTAAGCCTCACTATTTTGCAAGAACAAAGAAACTGCGGTATCCCGTAAAAACATGTCAATATTGTTCTAAAATAAAATACGAATATAGGGAGTTAACGTTATATCTGTGCGAAGACGTGGAACAGCATAGGTAAGTTTTATCATAGGACATTACAATATTCCAAAGCGAAACTAAAACAAGTAAAAAAACATTAAGTTCGGCCGGGCCAAACTTTTAATACCCTCCACCCTAGGGTAAAAGAACATTAGAAGAAATGTGGCAAAAAACATTAAAATGCCGAATATCGGGAGGTACCGTTATATAGGGGCTACACCAACACGTGCACCTATAATTACAATGTTTCGCCACACGAACTAGGACCCATTATGACCCACAAATACCAACTTTTACACAAATCAGTGAAAAAATGTGGCATAAATCATCAAAATACCGAATATCGGGAGGTACCGTTATATGGGGACTATACCAGAACGTGGACCTATACATGCAATGTTTTGCCACACGCTCAGGGACCCGTTGTGACCTACAAATACCAATTTTCAGACAAATCCGTGAAAAAATGTGGCATAAATCATCAAAATACCAAATATCGGTAGGTACCGTTATATGGGGGCTATACCAAAACGTGGACCTATACATGCAATGTTTTGCCACACGCTCAGGGACCCGTCATGACCTACAAATACCAATTTTCAGATAAATCCGTGAAAAAATGTGGCATAAATCATCAAAATACCGAATATCGGGAGGTACCGTTATATGGGGACTATACCAGAACGTGGACCGATATATCTCATTTTCAATACCAACCATCCTAGGGACAATACACACACTTGTGCCAAATTTCAAAGGTCTACGTCAAATAATGTGGGCTCTATCGTGATTTCAACAGACAGACAGACAGACAGACGGACAGACAGACAGACAGACAGACAGACGGACAGACAGACGGACATCGCTAAATCGTCTTAGAATTTTATGCTGATTATGAATATATATACTTTATGGGGTCTACGACGAATATTTAGAGGTGTTACAAACGGAATGACAAAGTTAATATACCCTCCTACCCATGGTGGAGGGTATAAAAATCCGGTGTATGCATAATTTCGCAAAAACATGAAAATAGAGGAAGGTACCGTTATATGGGGGCTGAACGAAGACCTAGACCAGCATAAGCAGTTCCCTGTCACAGACTGTAGTACTCATTACGGAACAATTCCATAACGAACTACAAATATGAAATTTGAAAAAATTTCAGTGAATAATGTGGCTAAAATCATGTCGCTAAAATATACATCTTAGCAGACTTAGGTTAGGAGAGAACATGGAAAATATTGGCCCTTAATTTCCAGTACCAAATATTCAACATTTTATGTATAAAGATATCTTGGTCCATTTCTTCTGGTAAATCATTCATAAAGGAAAAACATTTTTTATGATCTTAACTCTAACAGTTTCAAATTTATTCTGCATTACAAGCAATGAATTTCAAAATCTTTTTCAAAAAAGTTATACATAAATATGTGGTCAAATGTAATATGGATCTAAAAATCACCTAAAGTTGGTCGTTACACCTTCACGGTGTCAGAGTAAAAACCAAGACTGCAATTTCGGCGGAAGAATTTTAGAACACAAACCTCCCCTAGCGATTTGGGCTCTCATTACGACAATAGGGGACAAAAACAAGTAATTGACTTATATTGAAGAGAGGGTTTAGAACCTGAAGTGCTAAATGACTACCAATCCTTAAGGAGATTCTATTATAAGGGGCCCTATGTCAGCGGATAAAATTCTAATTTTTTAAGATTCTTATTATCAATATACGGTTCATTGCGCTGAAATTGAGGCTAAAATATTAAACGAAAATTCAGGAACCCTAAAAATCGCCAACATCTCATGCTATTACATAGCGTCGAATTATTCTGCAGTTACATATTTCTCCTGTTAAGTGTTGTTCTCACATTTGATTTCCACCATTTGTAATATCAAAAAACGTTTCTAATCGATTAGACTGACTTTTAAATTATTTACAGCAATATCAAATATCCTTTATGGTTTTAAGCCAAAATATCCACTTGACATTCTTACCCAGAAACTTTTTGGGGTTTTTGGCTTAAATGTGTGTGACTCTCATACTCATATATACATACATACAAACAACCTCTGCTACTTTCATTGGATGTTATTTGGCAGGTATTGTTGGGGAGAAAAACTTTCAGGAGAAAAGTTGGGCAGAAAATCCTCTTAGGTGATGAAATGAGTATGAACATATGTTCAGACACAACACATGCAAGCGTATGTGTGTGTGCACGGTTTAACCCCTTTCGCATGTCGTACCCTGTAGATGGTAACTGGATGCTTTCACACAACCAATTTTCCACATTTACAGTGTGACATACCGCAAATTGTGTGTTAACGTTTCAGAATTTGTTTACAAAACGAGACCGTTATTGTTCCGTGTTATCTTCTTTGCTTTCAATCGTTTCTATTCTTAACGCTGATGTTGTTGTCTGTTGTTGGTGTTGCTATGTTACTGTGTTGGCGGCATTTAAAGTTGTTACGCATTTGACCCATGTCATTGGAAAATTGTCTGAAATGTTCTTAGAACACTTCAAGTGTAACGCCAACATGCCCAAATCCCAAACACACACACACTCACTCACTCTCACAACTGCCAAATATCCCCCGAGCCTGTGCAAACTTGTACTGTCTGTGCTTGGCCGTTATCAAACTCACCATCAGAGTTCATCGTTTTCATGTTAAATTAAAAACATAACAACTTCATCCCGGCATTAAGTAAAATGTCTTTTAGAAAGTAAATATTTTTTCTTTCGAATACATATTTACAAGCCATTTAAAACTATGTTTGGCATATATATGTTCGTAGTAGGGACCAGGACATATTTAGGGGCAATGTTTAAACACGTTTCTAGTTAACAATAATTGTAATCATAAATTATTGTTTAAACAAGTAAACATGGAAGGTTTGAACTTCACCATGAGAAAATTGGAAATCTATTCAGCAAAAAAAAAAAAAAAATAAAGCGAATTATTTCTACCCTACGCCGAAATTAGAATTCAAGATCTCGTTTCTAAGAAACCAGTTTTGCTTTTTTTTGACAAAAGCAAAACAATCGCTATAGAATTCAAGGCAAAAACCACTTTCTGCATCAAAATCTGTAAAAACTTCTAAGGTGGGTGTGTCGATTGTTATACAAAATAAAATGTGTTTTCCTATTTTCGTTAAGGTTGAGAGTGAAGATTATAATTTTAGATGTATTTTCAATGCACTTTTTTAAATATCTGGAAGTCTAGTTCAATTTGTTTAGAAAAAGATTTAGTAGAAATGAACCTGTGGATTCTTAAAAACATGGACGTAAGTTGTCCTTGGCGATTTTCAACACACTCCACTCCTGTTTCAGTGTGAAAAGAGGGGAAAATGTACATCCTGTATATAGAAAAACGTTTGCACAGAACACACATAAGATTAGGTCAATCATAAATATAATGCCATCCTCTGGTTTCCGGCATATGGCTGAGGGTATATATATCATTTGATACGACCAAAACGTGCCTCACCGAAATAACGGTTTTAGACCCTAGGTCACTTTGGACCAAATCCGTTTCAGGACGATCTAGCGATGTCCTTCCCTCTGTCTGCTGGCTTTATTTAGTATTTAAATCGTTAAAATATCCGATTTTAAATACCAGGAATGGAAGAAATCGACTCCTCTTATTTCAAAGGGATAACTCGGTCTTTGCGGGTGGCCTGGCTACCGATTTAAAGACCACATTTTGTTCGTGAAATAAATAATAAAATTTAACCCAAAAAGCTCATTAGAAATCCAAAATAAATTAAGACGCTATTCTTTGTGTAGAAATAACAAATATTAAATATACTTAGAATCTAGAGGTACCATTTTATGGAAGCTATAGAAATATATAACAATTTTAAAAAGAGAAATTTTAATCAGTGAGAATCTAAAAGATGAAGTTACATTTGATTTGGTCGAATACGATGCCTTTATATCAAAACTCGGGAAATATCGTAGCTTGCGAAATGTGCTTAAACGTGAATCGCCGCATATCATTTTTCAAACTAATTATATTGTATATAATTTCGAAGCTCTACATTAAGTAATAGTGCATCTATTTTGATTTTTACAATCAGATAAACTTAGTTAACAACAAGTTAACTTAAAATTTTGTGTGGATCAGGAATATGTAATTTTCTCAGTACCTGAGTACCTAGTTTACTTTATATATATATTTTTTTAATTATTTCGAATATTATTTTTTTAACAATTTGTTTCACAAGTCTTGTGAAAATAATTATGTATGATTTTGATAAATAGGATATATTATCAAAAACACTCACTATCCAATCAATTTCTAACATCGACTATTTTCACCTGTTATTTCAGCTCTCGCCCTGTGCTTGGCCATCACGTGTGCTGACGAATCAATTGATACACGAGAGGGTGCCGACTTAATACTAAAATGTCGTTTCACCGAACATTATGACTCGAAGGATTTTACATTCTACTGGGCTCGTTGGACCTGCTGTCCCATACAGTTTGAAAATGTTGCCATCGGTGATGTTCAATTAAATTCAAATTACAGGTAAGTCATAAATTTTCATTATTTTATTATCCTTTATTTATTATTGTCCGAACAGAATTCAGCCAAAGCTGCATACACTTTGGCAGATGCGTATAGCTGGCTGCCTCCTAACATTCATTCCATGGACCAGCATTATGGGAAACTTTAAAAATGACCATACAAAACATATACATGCACACGCACACGCACGCACACACTCCAACACATACACATTGTTCATGTGTAAGATTGTGATACCATTGTATAAGACGGCTGTTAACAATGACCCTATATTATCTCTTGCCAGGGATTACATTTATCCTAGTATAGATAATATGTTTTGTTAGAATTTATATGTATGTTAATATATAAGGGTGTCACAAATAGTTGTAACTTTTAAGTCCTTGAAAAAATTTTCTGAAGAAATCATTGATATTTAACCAGAATATCCTACAGAAATGCAAGAGTTTTTACATTTTTGGGTGTTCAATAAATATTTTTAAGAAGTCCCAGATTTTTAACAAAAACTCTTTAAACGATCTAAGAATATTTTTGGCCAGAATTTCCATCCATATTTTTTTAAACCTTCAGCAGGTATTGCAAAATATCCTCGATATTTACCAAGAGTTTTGAGAACACTTTTGGCCAAAAAATCGTTCAAAATATTTTTATAAATCCACGATTATTCGACTAATTTTACATATTTTGAGCAACAGTTACAGTTTACAGTTATTCAACATTTTCAACTGACCAAAGTTTGATGAAAACATTGGATTATTCAATATTTGGACTAAACTTTGGCCTCCTTTCACATTTTATGTGATTTTTGATATCTGAAAACGTATCTCATCGTAATAAGAGTTTAAGAGCCTAGGTTTCCTATCCGTTTCAGGATATTTGGTGTCGATCTTGCGATGTACGTCCGTCGGTATGTTAGGCTGGTTGGTGCACACGATAACTCTCAAAGGTAGTATTCGATTAGGTCCGAACTTGGTATATAGTAATATTTTTAACAAACTTTTGTAACTTGGTATTCTCGTCGGTCGAGGTAAGATCAGGGTCTCCACAAGGACCCTGAAATAAGAAAAGTAGACCTTATGAAATAAGAAGAGTAGATTTCTCCCTTTCCTGGGGGTAAAATTCGGGCGTTTTATTTATTTTTAGTTCTAATTTACAATCTACTCTATTTCGAAAGGACTTCAGAGATATTGTGGAATTCAATGTAGTGTTGTATAATTGGTAATCAGGAATTCGACGTTTACGACATCTCGTAGGCAAGAAGGTGAACAACTAGTGGACAATCGGGAACTATGATGTCGGCTTGTTCACTCCTGTTACTCGGATGGTTGATGTTAAGTGTGATTAGCCGACGATTCGAAGGTTATCGAGTACTAGTGGCTGACCGTTGTGAGTTGAAAAGTGATGAAGATCGGGAACTACTATGCTTGTGTTCAGGGTGGTGATGATTTGAAGGTAATCGGGTGTATGGTCGCCAAATATTGGTTGCTGCAAGAGTTCAGGAGTTACGGTGCTTGTGTTCGGGTGACGCTGGCGTTCGGGTAGGTGCTGATTTCAAGGTAATCGGTTACTTATGGTATTCGGTTGTCGACGGGTTGAATGTTATCAGAAAAACGGGATTGATGCTCTTGGTGACGTCGGCGTTCGGGACGTTGACGACTTCGAGGAAATCTGGGCTTATGATGTAGTTGGTTTGGATGTTGATGTTCAGGTCTTCGAAGACGGGTTGGGGACTTCTGGTATAATCGTTAGCAATTTACTGTAGAGATACTCGGGAGCAGCTGTCCAGGTCTTCGTAGACGGATTGAGATTAGTTCGGCGCCTCACTGTGGATATGCTTGGACCCCATGTCTAGGCCTTCGCAGATAAATGTGGACTCGTTCGGGTTCGTCACCTCACGGGTTTAGCTATTCGGGTCGTCTATTAAAACTATTCTAGCTAGCACTATGGTTTATAACCACCTCTATTCCACTACAAATGTTTGAGCTATGATCCTGCGGAACAAAGAGCCGAAGCCCCTGTGTAAATGAATTACCGGCCACTCAACTTAATGCGAGAATGTCTTGGAAAAGGTATTCGCAGCCAGAGATTTTGTTAGTCGGAGGACAGCAAATGATTCAGGATATCACCAGCTACCTTTTGGCAAGCTCTCACCTGTCTCATCAATACAAGTCTCCCATATTAACCAAAATCGAACATTCTATGTGACATTCATTACCATGTTAATGAGAATGACTTGTCTTATGCCCTGAACGGTATATTCTCAAAAGCTGAATTGCTCATTACGTGAGCAACGAATACTGGGGTGGTTCATGCTGTTATCCTCGCATGTTCTTCAAGTCTCCCTATGTCCGTTGTTGTTGTGACAAGTATTTTTAATGAAATCATCATTTTACACTTAAATCGAGTTTGGACATGAGCAATGTCTGCTGTCTCCTTCTGGTACCTCGGCCACAACGGGTAAATTTTTAAACAACCACATCGTTCAAAAAAATCTCCAAATCTTCCCGAAATTGACACATATCAATATTTCCACAAATAAAAGATCAGGTGTCAACATGGTATATAGCGGACCACTCCTTTCGATGTCTCTCCCACAAAGGGTCAATATTTTGTATAAAATTAGCCCATAAAACATTCTAATAATTTTAGCAATTTTCATTACAATTTCGAATGGGTTGATAATGTGCAAATGGGATACGTCGGTTCACTCCATTCCCTTATAAAATGCCAACTAATTCACCGATATTCATTTTAACTTCCCAAAATGCTTTATTTTCGGTAGCTAGATCTACCTACCTCACCAAGTGTCAACGTGGCATGTGTGGGTCCAAACTTTAAGGTATGTCACAAAAAAAGTATACATAAATGGTCAAGTGCGAGAGTATATATCTTTCGGCAAACCGACTGATACTTTTTAACTTAAAAATTGTGAACTATTTGAAGCAAATAAGATACTGAGTTAACATTTTATGAAAGTTATTATTGGAGAAAGTAAAATTGGTGAGGTACGAAAAGGAGTGGTTAATATTTCGCACAGAGACCGACACAACCTAATGTAAAAATATATACCGACTTTCTTTGTTATGTCCTTAATATTTTCCTAAGAATATGTTTTATGGCTTATTCATAGTTGTTATTGTTGTTGTTGCTGCTGGTGCTACTGTTATTTGTATTAGTGGACACACAACGTACGAACGTACATACACGCATATCTACATATCTTTCAATTTATGAAAGAACAACAATATCTTACGGTCTGTCCATATTTTGTGGTTACATTATATTCATATTAAAGTCTGTCTACCCAGATTATTCTAATGGTCTAATATTTACATAAAGTTGGAAAATTTTGAAAAATTCTCTAAATTATGTTGCAGGTATAGTTGGTTATTGTATTCGTCGAATTGAGTAGAACAATGGAATGAATCAAGACAATAGACATTTTATTTAGATTTCTTGGCAGATATTTATTTTTGAAGAGATTATTTGTTTATTCCAAATCGAAGATAACCGAGTAAATATGTGTACAATGTTCGACATACATAGTTTTGGTATAATGCGTAATATTTAATATTATTGAAATCTGAAATTCTTATTCATTCAAATAAAATAGCTAAGTATATTGATGTAGTATTAATTTATTGCCTTGAATCAAACGAAAATATTTGCTGAATATTATATTAATAGAAATGTGTCTGGAACCTGATTAAAATGAAATTTCAAAGAAAATTTTCAGAGGAGATAAAATTGTTCAGAATCGAAACATGAAAATGTTATATTTAGAACTTGTATGCCATAGGTAAACATACGAAATAAATTCAATTATGTAAATTATTGAAGCCCTAATGATATTTTTCGTAAAAATATTTAATAATGTTTAGCTCAATGCATTATTAAACACATAATCTCTTGCTTAAAAAATCTTGGGTTCGATTAAAGCACAAAATATGTGATGACAATGAGTACCTAGTAGAGCTCATGTAACAAAAAAAAATATATTTGGCATTTATGTGAAGTAGATCATACTATGAACGTTACTTGAATGCGTATTATGGCTTTAGAGTAGTCACAATTCTGAAACTACAGGGTGAGTTAAAAAACTGCAGCATCAAATTTTAAAATAAGCGTAGATTTGTTTGAATTGGTCACCTTTGGCACGAATTATGGCCTTCAAACGGTCAATGAAACCGTCACATGCTGGCCGAATGTTGCTCTGCAATATTTTGACCCATTCCCGGCGAAGAGATCGACACTTTGGCTTTCTTAGTGCCAACCTTGCTTTCCAAAATACTCAAGACACAATAGTCCAATGGATTGGTATCCGGAGATTTTGGTGGCCATTGTGCGCTGGAAATGAAGAGAGGAACCTCATTTTGTAACCATTCTTGGGTGGCTCGTGCTGAGTGCGATGGTGCTGAGTCCTGTTGGAATGTCCAAGGACTGCGGCCAAAATATTTGCGTGCCCAAGGCTTTAATACACCCTCCAGAATATTTTCGCGATAATATTCAGCATTTTATCTGATGCCACGGATCGGCTGTTATGGCGGCTCTGGTGGCCAACTAAATGTGCACATTTTCAGCTGACCTCTTTGGCAAGTAAACACGATCATTTTGTTTGTTTACCAACTGCTGGACAACGAATGTTTTCCCCATCGGAGAAAACCAAATTCGGCAGGTCACCACTTTCGGCCAAGCGAAGTAACTCTTTAGCCCTTTTGAGTCTATTTTCTTTCTGTTGCGGTGTAAGCTCTTGAACTTTTGGGAATTTCAATGACTTTACCCCGAGCTCATTTTTCAATATTTTCCGAATAGAATATTGCGATATGTTCAGCTCACGAGCCATTTTTCGGCCACTGCGACGCGGGTTTAGATCAAGTCACTTTTGTACTTTTCGAATTATTTCTGCTGATGTAGCTGTTTCTTCCGTTCACTTCCTTGACGTCGGGCTATGCTACCAGTTTCACGGCAACTAGCGATGGTACGAGACACAAAAGATTTATTCACATAGCCAGTTTTCCAGCCAAATATAAAGAAATCACACCATCACGCTTGAAATCCACTACAAATAACTTTTCTACTGGAAAATTCTCACCAAAATTCTTTTTTACGCTCGTAAACAATATAATGAGCTGTCACTGGAATAATTTTAACAGCTGTCGGATGAGTGGGTTAGAAATGACAGCAGGCCGTATAGTGCATGATATGACTTCGATACGAATTATATTAAAATCTATTTATTGGAGCAATAGATAAACTTAAGCCGAGGAATCTGATGGCCGGTATCAAATATTTTTGTTGTGGAGTGCATATTACGCATGTAACCGACTTTAACACCGAATCGAATGAAACATATTTATGGTAGCTGTATCTATATCTAAACCGATTTTCACCAAAATTTGAAGCACTTACTTTCATCGGAAGTGCCAAAATTCAGTCCATTTAGGTTGATATTAGCCATTGGTGCACAATAAACCTGAAATCGAATAAAGATATATTTGGGAGCTATATATCATCTCATATCTATATATCTCAGCCACATTTTTACTTTGGCTAATATAGACTATTGTCATAAAATGTTGAAAATTCAAGAGCCGGATGAAAATAATTATATTTGATATGATAATTAGATTTAACTCGTAGAATATACGAGCCATGTTTCCTTTTGAACATGATTATTGTTAAAGCCATTTAATTGAAATCCGCAAATGTTGAATAGAGTCTATCTAAAGTGATATTAAGAGTAACTGTGTAAGGCGACATAGTGTTTTATAACTTCTTTGTGACATCTTAATTATTTTACAATTAAATCCACATAAAATCCTAAACGAAAAAACTACTCTCGATAAATATATATTTCTCCCTTCATTGAAACTACCGGCATGAGTATACACACAAAATGTGTATGTATATAAGGTTAGGTTAGATATGTGCATAAACAAATGTATTTTAAATAATATTTTTATTATCTAAACAAGCGATGATATTGGCCATGGGCGAAATTAAAATAATGTTCACAGAGGTAGAGGGCAAACCATGATACATGACTTTAATGACAATACATCCATACAGTGTGCATACGTATGAGTGGCATCAGAGATATGACAACGACAACGAAACAAATGAACACAACTACAGACAAAAACATAGGTGACATTTCATAATAGATTAAATGTGAACTTTACGGTTAAATGGACACAACTGCAGGAGAGGCATTGTAACATGGTTTCCTCGTCTGCGGGGTAAGCTTTTCCGTACCCAGTGTCTCTTAAGGACCCACTGAACTCTATGAAATAAGAACAATATGAGATATTTTATTTATTTAAGTACTAAATTATAATCAACTCATTTTGAAATACGGTAAGATGAATGTGAAATATAAGAATGCAAACGTAATTTGGATATGTTTGAGAATTCGAAGTAGAATTGTTTTTGTTGGCAAGATTGTGAACGACTTTGAAATTGATCGGAAACTTGTGGATGGTCGCCAGCTGTTGATTGGGGCGGAAGATCATGTATTACGATGTTTATTGTTCGTAGTGACGTTCGTGTTACCGATATAGACGGGCTCATGTTGAACAATGAGCTAAGTTTCCTGTGGAACATCGAACCGAAACTCCTGCGGAACAACGAGCCAAAGCACTTGTGTAAATGAATCACCAGCCACTCAACGAAATAAGAGGCAGTTCGAAGAATATTTCTAGCTAACGATTCTGTTGATCGGAGGACCGAAAATTATTCAGAAAATCACTAACTAGCAACTAGCAAGCCTATCTTATCGTAAACCAAACCGAAGACTGACCTGCATAACCTAGTGAATGAGAAATATTTGCCTTATGCAGCAAATGAAATACTCCCGAAACGGATACTGACCTTTCTTAGGAATTCGGACCGAAAACTGTAAGAAAAGCGAAAAAAAACTTAGGAATACGCACGATATTTCCTCCGAGTGCGTTCCGAAATAGTTCCGACAATTTCCCTTCCGACTTTCCAATGAAAATCCTTGCGATTCGAAAGTCGGCTAAAACTTTAGACTTTCATCCGACCCTTCTGTCCGACAACACGCCATGCAATCATATACCTTTCGGGTAGAAGTCGGATCGAACTCGGACAATGCTCCCAAATGCTGTTCATATGTATATATAACATATTTGTATACCATCCACCATAGTATGTAGGGTATATAAGTTTTTCATTTCATTTGTAAAGTATTTATATTCATGATCAGCATAAAATTCTTTGTCGACTTAGTCCGACCGTCAGTCCGTCAATCCGTCTGTGGAAATCACTCTAGCTCCCCTACGAAATGAAGCAGGTTGATAAAATTGTACTCAATTGTATATTATGTCCGCATGACTTATGGTATTGAAAATGGGCCATGTAGGTCTACGCTTTGGTATAGCCCCCATATAATGGTACCTCCTTATTCTCAGTATTTTGGAGATTTCAGCGACATTATTCAAATGAATTTTTTCAAATTTGGTACTTAAAGTTTGTAATGGATACTACAGCCTATGACAGAAAACTGTCTATACAGGTCCACGTCTTCGTATAGCCCCCATATAATGGTACCTCCCGATATTCGGTACCTTGATGATTTTAGCGAGATTTTTCACCGAAATTGTTTCAAATTTAGTATTTGAAGATAGTAATGAATACTGTAGCCTATGACAGAAATTATCTGTGCAGGCCCACGTCTGTTCATGTTTTGTTATAGCCCCCATTGAATGGTACCTCCCGATATTCGGTACCTTGATGATTTTAGCGACATTTTTTCACCGGAAGTGTTTCAAATTTTGTATTTGAAGTTCGTAATGGATACTTCAGCCTATGACAGAAATATGTCTATGCAGGTTCACCTCTTCAAATAGCCCCCATAAAACAGAACCTCTCGATATTCGGTATTTTGATGATTTTAGCGACTTTATTCACCGGAATTTTTAAAAATTTGGTATTTGAAGTTCGTAATGGGTATTACAGCCTATGACAAAAATTTTCATAAGCAGGTTCACGTCTTGGAATAGTCTCCATATAAAAGTTTTCATTTTAGTGGTAGTTCCCGGAATTTTTTTTTTTTTTTTGAAAAATTTTCAAGTTCCTTCCAAATGGTGGAGGGTATTTAAAGTTCGACCAGGGCGAACTTAGCTGTTGTTTGTTATATTTTGTGAAAACTGATATACACTGGTGGCCAAAACTAAAGCAACTAAAATAGCAAAGACAATAAATGCCCTGTAACTTCTACAAAAATGAACAAATCGTAATTATTTTTCCAGTTTTAAATGAGGTACTTAATTCACTTTTAAAAGACTAAAAATAAAAACACAAAAATAGTTTTGAATGAAAATAATATATGGAAAACTAAAATGACCCAACTTTTGCTTGGTCAAAACTAAAGCAACTTTTTGATTTTTTATTTTGAAATAATTAAATTTTGGCTAGTAGTCGATAGCATCCATTATTTTTGATAGCAGCTGCACCCCTACCAGGCATTGAATCTATAACACGCTCAATTTGATCCTTGGGTATGCTTTTCCAAGCACCCTGAATTCTTTAGAAAATGTTGTGTTTATTTCTTTCCGAATCTCGCTTGATCTTCCTTGCTACGGTACTCCAAAGGTTTTCTATGGGGTTTAGGTCAGATGATTGTGCCGGCCATGACAAAACACCGATTTTTGACCACCGCAACCAATCTTTGGCAAGTTTTGATGCATGTTTGGGATCGTTGTCATGCTGAAACGCCCAAAAAAGCCAACTGCTTTCCTCAGCGGAAGGGAACATCGTGATTTTTAACACATCTTTGTAAACAAACCGATCCATAACTTCCTTTATTTCATGGATAGGCCCAAATTCACAGAAAGAAAAAAAGTTCCACACAATTTTTGTCCCTCCCTCATTTCACTGTACCCTTGCCACACTACGGCTCGTAAAATTTTTCATGTCTGAGCCTTTAATATTAAACGTAGACTCATCCCAGAATAAAATGTTTTTCCATTGTGCTGGATTCCGATTAATATTATCGTTTCCGAAAGCCATCCTGGCTTTCCGATTTTTTCAGATATAAATGGCTTTTTTTGATGGCTTACGGACATGCAGACCAGCTGCCACCACTCGTCTACGCACGGATCATGAGCTCAAATCCAATGATCTCTCTCTCACCAATCCAGTTGAACTCTTAAATTGTTGTTTTTTATTTCTCTCACAATTTGTTGATCAATACGTGCTGAAGTTTTTCACGGCCTTCATCCGTTATAGACTGTTACTACTGATCCAGTTTCAAAAAACTGACTTAGTATACAAGAAATCGCAGAAATATTTATGAAATATTTCTCGGAAATCATTTTCTGTGATAGCTTGTCTTCATAGTCACTGATAATTTGCTGTTTTATTCAAGTACTGTATTTGCTTCTAGCCATTTTTAAACTATTTTTGAGCAGTATTTAAAAAACGGAAACAAACACGTGCTGTTGTAGAAAACTTCTCAAAAATGATTTATGACAAGCGAAATTGTTGAAGGAAGCGAAAAGCTATAAATATAACAGTAAAAACATCTGAAATTGCCGCGATCATATGAATGTACAATAGAGTTGCTTTTGTTTTGTCCACGCCAAAATCGGTTTAATTGACTTTACCATGCATTATTTTTTATATAAAAACTAATTTTGGTTTTATGTTTTAATTTTTTTTAAAGTGAATAAAGTGCCTAATTTAAAACTAGAAAAACTTTCGCATTTTCTTAAATTTGAAAAAAGTTACAGGGTATTCATTCTCCTCGTAAGTTCAGTTGCTTTAGTTTTGGCCACCAGTGTATATTGGTAAGTAAGTAAGTAAGAATTTTATGCTGATGAAGATTATATATACTTTGTGGGGTCTAAAATGTATATTTCGAGGTGTTACAAACGGAATAACAAACTTAATATACCCTCCATACCATGCTACGTTCTTCCACCTGGGGAGGATTTTTGATCATATGATCCAGTTCCGACTAAAATTAAGTGCGCCAATTTTGGAGAATATTGTATCAGATATAGCTATAGCTCACATACTTACATTTCATCCGATTTTATATTTAGGCCTTCTCAAAGACATATTATGCACTCTAATGCAATAATATTTGCAACGAGAGGACACAACATTCGCCCATTACATTTAGTGGAAGTCGACTAAGACCGTATTCAAAATAGGGCATAGTTTGAATGATTTACTTCATACAAATTACAAATATAAACCTATATTTTTTCGGTTCAAATTGATGTAGGATGCCATAAATTCGCCCCGTCCGATATTTGTCTATTCCTTACTTCTTTTTTGTTTTGGTTTGAGGAAAAAGTCAACTTTTCAAAGCTTCAAAATATTTACGATGCTCAAAAAATAGATTTTGTACAATGAGATATAGGGTCTGAAACCATTATTTCAATAAGGCAATTTTTTGATAGCTTTAAAGATATAGATATCCTCTGAATCCGTTAGATCTACATTTTTAACAGAGAAAAAATGTTGCATTTAGATTTCGTAATGAGCAGAAAATCACTCGGGAAAATATGAATACACTGGAACATCTGCAATGGTACTCACAATATTCCGCATTTTAAAGCTTTAACCACAATCTCTGATCTGAATTTATGGATGCCTCCCTTAGTTTACTTTGAAAAACGCACTTATTTAAAGAAGTTTCGTATTTCAATGAGCTTTCTATCATCACTTAAAGACTTCTACAGTACCCTTCACATATTTTTTATTCATTGGTCAACCCAATTTACCTCATTTCGTTCCGCAATCTTCCGTTATGCAAAACACTGTCTCACCAAAGTGTCGGTAAACTATAAAGACACAAAAGGAAATTATAACATCACTGCGGTGAAGCCGAAGAATGAAGGGCACCAAGCCTGTTGGCTTCCATGTCATCATTTGTAAAACAACAGCAGCTGCAGTAACAACTTTAGTAACCAAAGACCAACAATTACGGTGGGAGCAACATCAACCTTAGGCTAACAAACATCGACAAGCACAATAAATGTCATTCCCAACTACAGACATGTTAACCAGGTGTTTTTGTTTTTTTTGTTTTTCAAAACTTGTTCAAGCTCCAACACCCATACGCACACACACACATCAAATAACAACAAACATTTGGTTGAAGAAGACAGAATATTACATGAAGGTCCAAATTTGAACGTTATATCAACACAATGTTGAAGGGTGTCTTTAACATTGAGAGGGGACAGAGGAAATCACAACAAATAAACATAATTGCTATTTTCATTGGCAGGGGACATTGTTGTTTAAGAAGGATAACACCACATAAACATGTATAAATTATGAAAGTACGCTCTCTCTTCTCTTGTACGATTTTATTAGGAGGTTAATACTTTTTCCAAAGAACTAATTAAATTTCTTAACGCGTGAAAGTAAAGCTTACACAAATTTAACATTTAATTTTGCAGTCGTTTCACGGTGTGTGCGTGCGTGTGTGAGAATGTAAGGATTCTAAGTAATTTCCTTCGATTTCTTACGTATTTCCATGTATGTGCAGTAGAAAGCGTTGAAGGATGTGTACCTTTACGATTAGGCTCTATTTACATTACCTAATGCGGTTATTGTTATTTCTAGTGTTAAATATTCGCTTTTGTAGCCTCCAACATCAAATTCACACCCTGCATGTTGGCTTGTTACACACACACATGTATATGTACATACCTATGGTGTTAAAGGCATAACTGGAACAACAATTTCGCTTTATGTCCTTTGGTACGTTTGCCTTTATTCACCGGTTCTTTGTGGACTTTAGAAATTCTATTCGAAAAACCACTTGAATTATTAATGAAGTTATTTGAATATGCATAAGTTTTGCCTTTGGCTAGTTGAAGTTGGAATAAAATCTGTATTGGGAACTATTGATAAAGGGTTACAATCGGGGGCTGAAAACATTTTTGTTTATTGGAATAAATAAATCAATAAAAAAAGTGGTTTGAGACAATAATCTATTTGTATGTTTCAGAATAAAATATTTGCGAATAAGTTGTGAACTTGCCGAAATGGTGGTAGAGTATATTTTACTAACCTGCAGTTATCTTACGAGCGTTCGCTGATGTTGGTAAATATGACTTTCATTAGTGGGTACTTATTTTCGTACAATTTATACCTTTTTTGCTCTAAAAAAAGCTTATACTTGGCTAGGTTCATATTGACCAAAAAAGTTTGTAACAAAATCGAGCCTTGTTTCATCAAATATCTACAGATGTGACAATTTAACCATGTTTATTCACCTGTCTGTCCATATCAACTAAGAAATTTTGAATGGTTTTTAGTTCCAACTCTAAAATGTTTAGTACAGGGAATCCAAGGCTGCAAACTTGTTCAGAACGGAAACGGTTTTGAACCGAACAGCAATTTCTGCAAATGAACCGAACCGTAAACCAATCCATTTTCTATAAAAACTGTTGAAAACTGAAAATATAAAAACTCTTGTGTCTCTGTGCAGTAAAAATTATCTTTGAAAATTGCGACCTTTTGGGGGGAGGTACCAGAAGGAGTGATCGATGTTTACCAACTGCAAACTCGATCCAAGTTTGATTACAATATTACGATGTAACAAGTTTGGACCGTTCGATAGTTATCGTACGCACCAGACAGCCAGACGGACCGACGGACCCCTGGATCGACTCCAAATTTCCTGAAAGGGATTTGGTCCAAAGAGGTCTAGGATCTAAAACCATTATTTCCATGAGGCAACATTTGCGTGAAGTATATTATTAATCTATGCTCGTTGTTGAATGTGTATTGCGGCCATGGGAAGTTTAAACTTTGATATTGATGGAACTAATATAAGGCAGCTATATCTGAGTCTAAATCGATTTAAACTTCATTTGACTGAGATATATGTTACTGTTGCATGTGTCGTACGGGTTCAAGAGCTATTTTAGAATGGATTTGGTTTGTTCTCGGCAAACGGCATTCTAGTCGATTTTGTCTCATGATCTATAACTAGACAAACAAAGCACTTTTAGTGTATCATTTAAAATAAGAAGGAAACATGTATGGAAACTATATTTCAATGTGAACTAAAATTTTGCAACGGTATTTCAAGGCATCAATGATATTTGGATATTCATACTACAATTCGGCCGGTTTAAATTTCAAATTTGATGGATATTAATGATCAGCTACTAGGAAACACTCTCTTATCCTGGGAAGGAGAAATGTGTCAAGCGTCGTTGCTACTGGCAACAAAAATGATGGAAATTAAAATAATCTCGGCCTGTATGAATCTCTTTTGCCGGCCTCATTGTCCGATTTCAGAGAGACTACCCTGCTAATTTTCAAGCTATTAGTGTGGCTAACGACAGGATGAGATGTTTGGTTAGATACCCAACTCCTGGTTCATCCAGTTGCTCACGGACCTCTTTGAATCTGTCACTTCTACGCTGCTAAATGAAACGATTTCTAATCAGACTTGTTCACTGTTCGAAAGCGATGCTAACCTGTTTGCTTCCAGAGTACGTTCCTTGAATGTGAGATTGTTGGGTTAGTACGGCGAAGCTCATCTCGCTCATTTGCTAGTCGCGCTGTCTAAACTAGTAAATTTAGCCCTACTACAGGTTTTCGATTGACAGGTTAAAGAGAGCGACTGTAGATTTGATGATGTAACCGGAAAGACCTATCTGTTACCTGTACATCAGATGGATTGGGCAGATTTCTGAAGCGTTGATTTGTAATTCTTTGAATTGAATGGCATTTCCATGGTTAGGGAAAGTGCGACTTTCAAGGTCCATAACCCTAATCCTCCGCCTATGCACTATGGGGCCAATGTTATATTTTTCAGGTAAAAAATCACTGAGACGAGGTAGACCTTCAAAAGTTCGCTTTTAGATTCCACCACTGTTTACTATTTCCTTGATATTGCCTCGGAGACTACACAGTTCAATGGGTGAAACGATGACTTTTCGGAACTGCAACGCAATGTGAGGCTTTAACTGCTGGATATATTGCTGTTGAAGATTGAAGGGGAGTCTCATATTGTGACGACGATAAAGATGTAGACGACAAGGATGATGACTCACTGGTGTCTACATCGCTGTACTCTTGTATTCGGTTTAAACCGAAGAAATTCCGGAAGTACACCCAAGCCATGTCCAACTACCAATTAGAAGATCATCAGTTCAACTCCTCCATCGGCCAAAAAAATATCAAAACAAAAGGATGAGGCGTGGTGAATCACAAATTCAACTCTAGTGTTCTAAAAATAGAAGGACTGTTTTTAGCTGATATATTGCTGTTGGTGGGTTTGGTACTTCACAGACATAAGGGGTAACCATGATGTTTCTGATTCCAAAAATGGAATTCAATTGGGTTATGGAACGTATTACATTCTGTGAACAGCACAATATAAGCTACCTACGAATTTACGAATTATTTATTTTATATACCTATATTAGAATTTAAAGTTTACGCATAAAAATATCGACCCCATAGTAGAAAAACAGTCACATTTATTTCAAAATACATATGCTAAATCTGGATGTTTAATTTTGAAACAGCTAAACAGGCTTATGCAACTCTGACGACGGCTATGGAAGTTGGCGCTGACAAGTCACACTTGTGCCAGCTACAACTTCCGCTGCACGACACACTGTACCTTTTGTTCGAATCAAACTTCAGCCAGCGCAATGCCGGCATATTGTTACGAAAGTTTAGAAATACCTGCCGTCCTCTGTGCGATTTAGTCAAAAATGAATACGAGGTCATCGTGATAAATCAGAGTAGCTATCTCACATCGCAACATGTCAACTTGACCCCATGTAATTTGTCACGTACCAAGTGTCAGACTCGGTGACATGTAGGTTTTTATACGTGGAGCATTTGTCACACAAATTTCACTTTTGACAGCGATTAGAAGCAACAAATTGTGAGGATACTTAAAATAACTGGCAACTTTTGTCAGCTGCAGACTGAATTGTGTGTCAGTGGGCCAGAAATGAACAAGTCAAGACAGACAGAAAGAGAACGAGTGCAAAAGCAGTCATGATAAAAGGGTAGG
The DNA here is from genome assembly GCF_030504385.1 of Musca domestica. NCBI lineage: Eukaryota > Metazoa > Arthropoda > Insecta > Diptera > Muscidae > Musca > Musca domestica. The sequence goes on along the minus strand of NW_026712379.1, from coordinate 748,841 downwards.
ACATGGAAATAGCAAACTGATTTTCTACTTTGATCTTTTGATAACGAACACAGTCACATAATTCTCATAATTCATGTGTAAAAGGATGTTGACATTAAATGAGGAAATTCGGGAAACAGTGCCTCCGAGAGGCTAACAATAGGTCGTAACCCAATTGAGTGGGCATAGGTTTTATGAAATCGCATGTACTCTTTAAGAGTTGTTCCCCCATTTCCCTTCTCTCCCATTTTCATTTAAATTCCTTGTTGTCTCACAATTTTATCTAAACAACTTCGCTCGTTGATGTTGTTGTTGTTGCTTCGCCAAGATATGTCGAAAGTCATAAAACTTTGAATGCTGCTATGTTCGCCAGTTATTTATTTACTCAAAATGTCATTCGGTTTTGTTGTTCTTGGTGTGGTAACGACTGTTGTTGCCAACTGCTTTGCTTGGCTTTGGTTTGGATTTCATTTGATTTCATTCAAAACATCGCTGGGTTTGTCTTGTGCGGGTGATATTTGCATGTTTAGTTATGCAAGTCAATACATAACGCAATTCTTGGCACAATTCATAAACTCGGAACGTTATCTGGTTCCGAGTGTTGTTGCTACCGTTGCTGTTGTTATTCTTGTGGTGGCTGTGGGTATTGTGTTATTATTGTTGGCCAATGACGATGACGTTTGCGATAAAACTGCCTACGCTGGCCACGTCGATGGGGACTTCTTCCTGTGTCACCACTTGCAGGCCAACCTATGTGTGTGGGTATGTATGTAGGTATTACACGGTTTTGGTGGCCTCCTCGTACAAACACGACATAAACAACTAAACAAACAATCCGAAAATATTCGACTTGGCGGAAGGCATAAATTTACACTTGGAGAGTTTATAAATATTTTAGCAGGTTGCGCCATCACAGACAAACAAACACGCATTGGAAGTAGGTATGGTACCCTCATCACGTGGTCTGGTCTGCGGGTAAGGTGAGTTAATTCACGACACATTCATATATCATAATGTCCTTCTGTCCTTCTGTTCGTCTGTCTATTCGTGCCAAGTTCATGCTGGCGAAAAGACTGCGGCAAAATAAACGCAGCTTCTCCTTCCCATTGCTTATTTGTCGTATTGCCCGAAAGGGAAACATTCCATCGTAGCTCAACTTTAATATTAAATTTTGTGGTTCTTGGGGAGAATAAATTTTCGTGCTCACTCCAACAAATGATTTAAATTGCGTGCAGCAATTTAATTTAAAGCAGAGTGGAAATTGTTTATTAAAAATAAAGTAGCAAGTACAAATGGTACGCAATTTGGAAGGGGGAAACTGTATACAGTTCCAATCACTACAGGCCGACTTTGGATACTTTTAGCTCTTCGAAAAATTAAGAACCGTCTCTTGACCTTTTTCGGGGATGAGTTAACAAACTTTTGACATAACACAATGAAGGATGTCGCACAAGGGGGATATATTTTTAACAACGGCATTATAATAGCTTTGATATCGTCCATGATTAATGTGTCAAATATTTGCTACAAGGTGTGGGCTTTATGGAATGAAATGAGTTGAAGAAAACCGGTCGTGAAGAAAATTAATATGCCCGCACATTCTTTAAGATTTTAAAGTCTGGTATAAATTTTTATACCCTCCACCAAAAAAGTATGGAGGGTATATTAAGTTCGTCATTCGGTTTGTAACTCATCGAAATAATCATTTTAGACTCAACAAAGTATAAATTCTTGATCAGCGTAAAATTCTAAGACGATTTAGCCCTGTCCGTCCGTCTGTTGTAATCACGCTACAGTCTGAACGAATTAAGGTAGGAAGCTAAAATTTTGCACAGATCTCTCTTTTGGTCAAGTTCGAAGATGGGGTATATCGGTCCACGATATCGTATAGCCCCCATATAACGGTACCCCCGATATTTGGTATTTTGAGGATTTGATCCACATTTTTCAATGGAATTGTCTGAAATTCCACAAAACGAGTCCCTTGTGTGCATTTTACGACCTCAAAAAGAATTGTCTATATAGGTTCACGATATCGTATACCCCCATATAACTGTACCCCCGATATTCGGTATTGTGATGATGTTAGCCAAATTTTTCAATGGAATTGTCTTAAAATCCACACAAGTAGTTCCTTGTGAGCACTTTACCCCCCGAGAGAGAATTGTCTATACAGTTGCACGATATCGTATATCCCCCCATATAACGGTACCCCCCGATATTCGGTATTTTGATGATTTTACCCACATTTTTCAATGGAATTGTCTGAAATTCCACAAAAGGAGTCCCTTGTGGTCATTTTACCCCTCAAAAAGAATTGTCTATATAGGTCGACGATATCGTATATCCCCCATATAACTGTACCCCGATATTCGGTATTTTGATGATTTTAGCCACACTTTTCAATGGAATTGTCTTAAAATCCACACAAGTAGTCCCTTGTCAGTACTTCACCCCCTAAGAGAGAATTTTCTATACAGGTCCACGATATGGTATATCCTCCATATAACGGTACCCCCCGATATTTGTTATTTTTATGATTTTACCCACATTCTTTATCGGAATTGTCTGAAAATCCACACAGGGAGTTCCTTGTGGGTACTTTATGCCTCGACAGAGAATTATCTATATAGGTCCACGATATCGTATAACCCTTATATAACGGTACCCCCGATATTCGGTATTTTGATGTTTTTAGCGACATTATTTAACGGAATTGTTTGAAATGTGGCATTTAAAGTTCGTAATGGATACTACCGCCTAAGACAGAAAATTATCTGTGCAGGTCCACGTCTTCGTATAGCCCCCATATACCGTACCCCCGATATTCGGTATTTTGATGATTTTAGCGACATTATTTACCGGGATTGTTTTAAATTTCGCATGTGAAGTCCGTAATGGATACTTCAGCCCATGCCAGAAAATTGTCTTCGTATATCCCCCATATAACGGTACCCCCTATGTTCGGAATTTTGATGATTTTAGCTACATTATAACCAGATTTTTCTTCAAGTTACACATTTAAATATTGTAATAACTTATGACAAAAGTTGCCTATATAGGTCAACGTCGTCGTATAGGCATTCGGTATTTTAAGATTTAACAGCATTTTAAACGGATTTTTTTTTTGGAAATTGCCAAATTTGTACCAAATGGTGGAGGGTATTAAAAGTTCGGCCCGGCCGAACTTACAGCTTTTTACTTGTTTTTCATCAGTTAGAGACTGAGCTTTGCAAAAGCTCGACAATGTCACAAGAAAAATCTACCACTAAGGAAAGGTCAAAAGTGAGGCCGGCCATATGATAGATCTCGCGTAACAAAAAATATGTTGGGAATTTATATGAAGTAGATCATACCAACTCTGAACCAAATGACATTCCTGTATAGTGCATGATATTACTTCTATAAGGATTATATAAAAAAATATTTTTTTTGGAGCAATAGATATACCGGACCTAGTTTAACCATATGGTAAAATCCCGTTGAATATGAAAATATCTATTCAAATCGGACTGATGTTACATATATTGTGAGCAATAACCGTATAATCGAATTTTATCTCAATCCGATAATAAATGCGTCTCAATCCGATAATAAATGCGTCTCCTGTTATGAAAATGTCTCGGAAAATGTTCAAAAAATTTCAATAAATAAATTTTCCAAAATATTTACTGGTATAGCTCGCATATAAGGGTGCCTTCGATTTTGAAGGTTTGTGCCTTAATATTCAACGGAAACAGCATTTCACAGCTATAATTTGTCAAGAAGGGTAGTATGCTAAGGAGCAAGGCCCATGCCGCTGCTCACATCGTACAGTCGGCCGATAGTTGTAATATTTTAAGTATAGCAACCCACCTACTTCGTTTTCAAATCCTTTAACTGTGCTATATCCGTTAAGGTGCGGCTGCTTTTTCTCTATTCTCCCATAAACCACTTATATTAACTTAATAAACTTGATTTCATGATAAAAATCGGTCATCAAGATTGCAGCTGAGTTGGCATAGAGCCATTATAAATCATTGAAGCTGCTAGTCGATCGATCTACCGATTGGTGAGGATGTTAAATATACTATGAGTTATAAGATTATTGTAAACAAGTAAAAAAGCTGTAAGTTCGGCCGGGCCGAACATTGAATACCCTCCACCATTTGGTACAAATTTGGCAATTTACAAACAATTAAAATACATTAAACATTCGTATATTAGGGTCTATACGACGACGTGACCTGCATACGCAACTTTTGTCATAAGCCTGCACAGATAATTTTGTGTCGTAGGCTGTAGTATTCGTTACGAACTTCAATTACTAAATTTAAAATAGTTCCGGTAAATAATGTCGCTAAAATCATCAAAATACCGAATATTGGGTGGAACCGTTATATGGGGCTATACGATGACGTTTACCTACATGACCCATTTCTGTCTTATGTTGTAGTATCCACCACGAACTTCGAATACCAAATTTGAAAACAATTCCGTTGAAAATGTCGCTAAAATCCTCAAAATACCAAATATAGGGAGGTACAGTTATATGGGGACTGTACGAAGACGTGGACCTACATGGCCCCTTTTCTGTCATAGGCTGTAGTATGCATTAAAAACTTCAAATAGCAATTTTGAAAGAATTCTGGTAGATAATGTCGCTAAAATCATCAAAATACCGCATATCGGGTGGTACCGTTATATGGGGCCTATACGAAAATGTGGACCTACATGGCCCATTTTCAATACCAAAATTCCTGCGGACATAACACACCTTTGAGTAAATTTTAAAATTTATCAACTAACTTCATTTCGTTCGGAAGCTAGAGTGATTTTCACAGAGGGCCAGACGGACGGACATCATTGAACTGACATAGAATTTTATGCTGATCAAGAATATATAAGTATATATAGTAGGTCTAAAATGTATATTTTGAGGTGTTAGAAACGGAATGACAAACTTAATATACCCTCCATACTATTGTGGAGGGTATAAAAATACCGTATTCACGAAGGATGGACAGTGAAGGCAATTTAGAACGAACTGGTCCTGCTACGAAGGACCTTAACATCTTGTACTTTAACAAGTCAAACCGTACAATAACATTTAGAAGGATAACGAATATACTGTATCTGTAACCTGTTTTTCAGTTTGTTCTATTCTATCCCTGTCTCTTTATAACTTCCCATTGGACTACAGAAGAGCATTTTAAAATAGATATAAGTAACATCTAGTAAATCCAGTGTATTACCTTCAAATTTCAATCTCTTTTGTTGAATGACTAACACAGGTCACAGACACAGGTTTTATATAAAAAAGCTTTTGTAAAGAAAACACTATGAAAAATTGCAACTTTAATATCTTTTTACATCAACTGAAGGTATATTGGCTTATTCATCCGGACTAAACTCTTCATTCCTATAAACCTAAAAATAGAACACCCAACATACAAACAAATTGAAATTTACCGTTTCAATTCCATATCATGGACGCATAAAGATTTACCAATTACGATAACGATTTACCAATTCGATATTCAATCGTTTCAATGGGGAAATTGTTATCCAGAGAAATAACAAAAAGTTGAACATTTTGGCTAAAATCTTCGAAATTCCGAGAGCAAAGATACACTATTATTATATTTCGGAATCGTAATTTTTTCCATATTATAAAATGTTGACAGGGCGAAATTATATCTAAAAAATTGTAAAAAAAATATTGGAGTTTGGAAATAAAATACATTGGAAATAAAATACAAGTCGTTAATAATGGGAAACTTGATGTTTTTAGAAAGCTTTCCAAGAGGAGGCAAACTCTCGATTTATTGTATTGGGATTTTTGAAGGGTTCCAGCGGAGATTTTTATAGTTGAATGTTATTGTGTCAATCTCCTCCAATAGTTTCTGCTCCTCCTTTATCTCCAAAGAACGTTAAAACAATGAAAATAACCAAGTTAAAAAAAGGTTAAGTTCAGCCGGGCCGTACTTATTAACTGCAAATGTCAGCGAAATCGATTTCTTCTATTTATTGCGAGTTTCAAATACCAAATTTTGAAATAGTTCCATTACGAAGTACAAATGCTGAATTAAAAAAAAAAATCAATGCAAAATTGTCACAATATCGAATATTCGAAGGGACTACTATAGGGCGGATGTCATACCACAGATCGTAAAACCCATTACAACCTATAGATAACAAATTTTGAACAATTACTTGAGAAATGTATCTTAAAATATAAGATTACTGAATGTCGAGAGGGGAAACACGAGGACATATACCTACAGTTATTTGCTACAGTCTTGGGTATCTATTACGAACGTCAAATTTAAATTTTTGAGGATTTTTTTTGAAAATGTGACTAAAACCGTAATTATAGCGAATATCGAGAGGTACCGTTATATAATGCTATAAGAATACATGGATCTATGTATACAGTGTGGTTGAAGTGAAAATTTTGAAAATTCTCGGGAATAATTGAAATATTTTCATTAGTTTTCAGATAATAAATGTTCAACATTGTATTATACCGATGCAACTTTTCGATATTTTCATTATTTTATGGCCAAATTTCCTATGACATGCTATAATTTTTTCAGTTATCTGCTAAGTTAAAATATGAAAAACTAACTTTTCAAAATCAAAGTTTTTATACCATATAAAACTTTGTGTTGGGGGTATTATAAGTTGATTGGGTTTTTTAATTCCTGAAAATTGTCAATGAAAATTTTTTATGGATCTTTCTTAACAATTTTAATCAACCATATAAACACAATTTTCAATCAATCCAAGAATTTTTTTTTCAATCAACTTCAAGAAAATCGAAATGTAAACGGTCCTCTGTAATTGGGTTTCAACGAAGCAATAAGTATGATTCTTCTTAATGAACGAATCTTATATTGATCCTATGTGCCTAAATCTGGACAATGTCAAGAACTTTATCTAAAACTATCTAAAATAGAACTGATATATTTAAAATTTTTAAATTCAATACGGAATTCCAACTATGTAAACTTATTTAGATTGGAAATAGATCAGTGTTGGTAAAAAAATTACATTGCAATTTTTTGTTAAACTTCCATAACATTCCCTTATATTCAATATCAAAAAAAAGGTTCATTGATTTTCGGAAAATTACCGTATTTCTCATTCCCAGGAAAAAGAAAAATTGCTTCTGTCGACGTTATACAATCCGATACATCGTTCATGTTGCCAACAAAAACTCGTCTAGTGTTGTTGATTACAACAATTCCTCCCGGTCCATCCATTAAAATCCAAAAACGGCCTATGGTCTTCCATTAAAATGTGTTGCAGCCTCACTGTTTTTGTTTATTTACTTTTGTTGTTGTTGTTCCTGTTGTTGTACGCTTAATGCTCGAATAATAGCAAGAACAGTAAACGAATTGCCAGTATAAACAGTTATAATTTGTGAAAATGGTTATTATTGAGTATTTTACGCCCAATTACCATTTTTCAATAGGCTCAGCGCAAATCCAATGCCTTTCTCCTATTCCTCCTCCAAACCCGACCAAAAAAGAAAACAGAAACAGAAATCATTTTCAAGTCGGCTATACGGAATACGAAATGTTTGTAAATTATGAGTGTTGTGAGTGGTGCGATGCGGTGCGGTGCGGTATGGTGTGATGTGAAGTGTTGGGAACACACAAGCACATGTACCAGCGTGTCCATTCAATCCTCTGTCCAAACATAAACACAGTGATGTTGAAATCTGAAACATTCACCAGTGAGTGATAAATTCAAACCACAGACAGTCATAACATTGAAAATATTGCCGGCAATATTCCACCAAAGTTGGGGCCAACACAGAGGAAATTGCGTTCAAAATTCAGGACTCAGAATTCAACATCATCATAATCGTATTTGGTGTGTACGTATGTATATGCATGTTGTTGTAAGAGTGCGTGTGTGTGTGTGTTCCTTGGTGTTTAGTTGAGTGGGGGAGGCAAGTTGTGGGTGCGTCTGTTGCTGCCGCTGCTATATCAGCAGCCACCAGCCAACCAGCCAGCGACCACGACCACAAGTGTTGCAAGATGTATTGTTGGCAATATAACAATACTTGGGCCTAAACAAACACAACCACACAGATAGACAACCACAATAATGGCGAAAATATACACACACAGTCACGCACGCACACACACACACACTCATGTTTCTGCAATCAACCACAAGAGAAGCTGGCCAAAATACAAACACGAAAAAACACGTCTAAATAAACATCATAATACCAACAGTTAACATGGAAATATTTTTAATAACGGCAGACCGATGTTGTGGCCCTCAATCAGCTATCCTGCGTCCAACATTGCCTCTCTTCGTAGTTGGTTGGTGATATTTATTTTTCAGAAACGGAAGAAAAAATCTATGGAAAATTTCCTTTTTATGGCGGAGAAAAACTAGCTGTAGTCTAAACAACATGACGGCCTACATTAAATAATAGGTTTGTTTTATATATTTTATTGCACAGTGGTTAACGATCATTTGGTGTTTGTAAATTTGATTTGTTATACTATATTCAAATATTATAGTTTAATGCCAGCCTTATGTTATATTATTCTCGAGTCTGTACAGTTTTTCTACAATTCGTATTCCAATCCATGTTTAGGGACAAAAACTCTATTTTGAAAATGGGTGACAAAAGGGAAGATATTAATCAGTTTCAGATTTTTCAGTATGAAAAAATTATTGAAATATAGAAAATGTAGACCACCCCGTTAATGTTATGTAAATCGAAAGGGCCCATTTCGTATTTTTTAGTGCCAGCCTTGCCTTCCAAAATACCACAGACGCAATAGTCCAACGGATTGGTATCCAGAGATTTTGGTAGCCATTGTGCGGTGGAAATGAAGCGAGGAACCTCATTTTGTAACCATGCTTAGGTAGCGCGTGCTGAGTGCGATGGTGCTGAGTCCTGTTGGAATGTTCAAGGTCCGCGATTTTGCAATTTTTTTATCTTATCCTTTACACACCCTTCATATTAGAAATGACGAGAAGAAGGAAGAGAAAAATAGAGAAGGAAAGATATTAGTTATTGAAGCGATGAATAATCCACGAAGAGATTATCGTGTCGTCTTTAACCACTTTAGTCCTCTGGCTAACTGAACAATAGGTGCTGGCCCATAAGAGTTTGACTGAAGCAAAGTAAGTGCTCTACAGTCTTAGTTTCTTCCTTGTCTTGACAAAACCCACAGTATTCAATATTGTCGCCAACTCACTTAGATGTCATGACCCTTATATTACAGCGACCTGTGTTTAATCGCACCACTAGTTTTAGATCTGGCCAAATTTTCTTGGAGACATTACAACCCCTGTAATTTAACCAGTTTTGGTGTTGAAATCTCCCAGAGTAATGTTTATATATCCATCGAAAAAAATGGCACAAGAGTGGCTTCACCGAGCTCTCATTCTCTAGACTAACGGACTCAGATTCATGTCTTGCCAATTCAAAGCTAAATTCCGACTTAACCGGAACATTCCTGCACTCCAGAACTGCCATAAATTTAATGGTAGATGAAGTTAGTGCTTCCGTTCCTATTTATCAACAATTCTATGACTTTTTTAATGCAAAGATCTCTGCCTGAAATACGCTACAGTCGTTGTTTGGTCTGAAAGATTGGACCATCAGAATAGACGACTATACTGTTGAAAAGTGGAATGTTCCGAGTCCAGATGACTCACATGGTAAATAGTTTAGTAAAATGTTTAGTAATTCGCATAGTCACTGGTTATAACCCGATCTCCACATATTTTAAAATGACAGAATATCCAGAGAATTGGCTGCGCCATTGACCAATTTTGTTGAGGCATAGGCCGCACCTAGCTGCCTGTTCCTCTACAAATAGACTTAATGCACCTAGGATTAGTAAAGATGCTGCTCTTTAGACTTTATCAATGCTTTTAATAGAGAAAGTTTTTCGCCCTAGGACTCCATAAGTTAGAATCGAACTGACAATTGACTCATATATCCATTTTATGATATGTGATTGAATCCTCCAGCACTTTCCTATAGAGTTCGCTCCTCAATTTACATATACCTCATCCGCTGTTGATATGTAACTTGCACTCTTATGATAGGATTTGTTTCAAGTTTTATATCAATATTCTTCAATATTTTTCATTTGCTGACCCCAAGCATCGAATTTTACAACCATCGGTTTTGTAGGGGAGTGCGCAGACAGACAATAGTCGTTACTGTCTGATATTTTTAAATCAATTTAGAATTTAGATCAATTTAAATTTAAAAATTAATATATCGATGAGTTACAAACGGAATGAGCACTTAATGTGCCCCCAGCTATGTATGGTGGGGGCGTAAAGAAAGCAAAGAAACAAAAAAAGTGTGGTGAAATTAACAAAAATTCAACTCTACTGTTCTAAAACAAGAACAACTCCTTTTTATACTCCATACCGAACTGGGTGATTATTGACCACTCGTAAATCTGTTCAGATATAGCTAAAAAGATATTTTGTTCGAAAAGTCACTTACTACGTGACAAATTAAAAAGTATCACTCGGTTTTGCCGACAGATGTATACCCTCAGCCAACGTTTGATTTTTCAAATATATTTTAACTTCTGTTATGATTACTCAAATTATTGGCTCTCTATGGTGTAGGCCCCAAAGGAAAGGGCCAACATTGTTCATTTCGTATCGGAACCTAAATATATATGATATAGATATTGCGACGTGTCAGGTCGGGTTTCTGTTTGACAGAAATATTTAGATATAGTAAGTTTTAAAGAATTAGTGACTTGTTTTGCAAACCCTATGGCTGAGGGTATAAATATACTTTCGTCGAATTCATTGAAAATCTATTAAAATTAAGAGATAGTTCCCATATTGTGGTTCCTTCATTTCTTCGTTTTTTCATATAAATTCGTACATAACAATATAATTCTTACATGTTATTATACTAAATAGGCATAGTGTGTAGGATATCATTAAGTCGTCCCCGACCTTCTTTTCCTTTCTAAACAGTTGTTTTGAAAATGACAGTTTAGCCATGTAAAGTAAATTTTGAAGTTTAAAATCCTAGACCGTGGAAAACTATTCTTAGAGGGTCTTCGATGGGTATCAGAAAGAAAAATTTGCCATTTGTTGTTAGTTTTATTTACCAAATATGATTGACAATTTAAAAGTTTTCCAAAAAAAGATATATAATTTGTTCTAGAACCTGAAAGAACTTGAAAAGATTACTAGGATAAAGAATTGTTCCTTTATGATATCGAAAAAATAGCTTATCTGGTATATTCCTTGAAGATTCCGTAATGAAGCAATACCTATTTTTTTAATTGTTATTTATTTATATAACGGTTTTTGATTTTCAAATATGCGATACTAAATCTCTTCGACAGAAATGGTAACAATAATGACAATATTGATTTATTGTCTACCCATATTTGCTCTATTCCAGAACCTGAATAAATGTAGAAAAAAAATTCTGAAGTAATAGATTCTTGCGGGTTCTGGAAAAAAAACAGTTCTTCTTTGCGATATGTTTGTAGAATATTATGTCGTCTGGTGACACAATTCTTCGGAGAGCGAAAAAAGACGAGAACTACAAGGACGTAGTGTTCTATTTAAATAATCCTTAATAGATTCAGAAATGTTAACTAATTTCCTATGTTTGACGTGCGCATTTGTCCCCCCACAAGGTATTTTTCCAACCCCCTAAAACGGTGTTGCACAGTGTTACAATAAGTTATTGTTGCGACCATATTGCGGGTAGCCAACCCAATGTGTGTGTGTACATTGTTGTTTTGATTCTGTAAACAGATATAACAATATCAGAAATACTAACAACAACAAGTTCTGGTGCTGTAGTTGTGTTTACATTGGCCTGGTTTTGTTATCTCTCCATGCATAAATACACAAGCAACACACACCCATATATTTATGGGAATAAGCAGGATACCCAACATACCAAAAATACAATACAGCTTGAGAATAATATTATGAAAATAGTGTTATCATAAGAATTTTTTAACAATGCTTGAGAAACACTTTTTTGCACAAACTTCTCAAATCTGTCCTTTGTTGACAAATTTGTTTGATTTTTTTTGTGAAAATTGTCAACAAAAAATTATTTTCTTTGGTTAAAATCAAAATCACGCGAATTTAGGACCCATTTCCGGACGAAACTCTAAGGTAATGATGATAATAAATCTGGGAATCTGTAGATAAATTATTTCAATCTCATTTCAGAATGGAGGCGTCAAAAAGTTGCAGGAATTCAAACAGAAGTGAAGAATAAGTGGAGGAGATACAGAAGCTCAAATAAGTGGAAAAGAAAGCATCTAGTATCAAGGCAACAGGATGCATTGACAGCTGGGATGGCAATCAATGAATGAAATGTGTAAAATAATTAAAAATGAATAAATAAATATTTTTTACCATTGAAAAAATAAGCTTTATAAAATATTACTTTCGTAAGCTTATTCTGCAATTACAAGAATAAGCTTATGAATAAGGGTTCCTTTTCGATTATTCTATAATTGTTAAACAAACATTTCTCATACATTCTCAAGATTTTCTCAAGCTTTAGGCTTATGTTGTAAGCTTATTAAAAATAGTATTCTCAAGTCAATTTGGTATGTTGGGTACATGTATGAACGTGTATTATGTCACTGTAAATATGTGTCCGCACATACTGGTGTGTGTGTGTGTGTTCACATAGTTTGCGTCTGACGAATATGGCCATTGTATGCAAATATTGTAAACAATAATTTAATATATTCCGTGACCATATCGTGCCGAAGACTTTCATATGTTTCTGTTTGTCGTTCGTACACGCCAGTTGTTGATTGATATTTAAAGATTTATCAACAGCATTGTAATAACCCCATCGTATATCGATTGGCAATTGAAAATTGGAACTGAACTGCAATTCGATTGAATTTAAAATAGTTATGACAATATCATCAAACGATTTAAGGCACAATAAAATAATAAGCTAAATTTTATAAAGGGCTTAGGCTCAAACTCCTTCATTTATTTCATTCTAAAAATAATTTCTCAATAATTTCTTCTTAACATTTAACATAATGACTACTGCAATCGGAAATCTTTTGGTCCTTTGTGATCAAAAAAAAAAAAAAAAAAAAAAAAAAAAACAAACGGAAGATTAAAGCCGCAATTGAAAAGTTTTGTGGATATATTTATCTCCTTTAAATTTAAAGGCAGAAGCTACGTGTTATATGTGACATATCATACTATTCATTACGGAACGTCTTTGTATGATTTTAAAGATCTATTTTTAGACTTTAAGTAAAGCCTCATATCCAAAATCATAGATATTGTGTATATATTACGGTGTAATAGCAGTTTGAACCCCAAATCAGGTAAAATATATATGGTATATGGCCTCATGTGTTCGACGAATATTAAGGCTTGAGCCACATTTTGGTCTATTTCAACTAGACTGGCGCTTGTTTAATCCTATGCACATTTAGTCCCTTTAAATAATAGTGGAATCATCATCCGATATCGTGGTTCCGAAACGTTACTCATCTTCATTGATTATTCATTGACAAATTTGGAAATCTTACTTCTTTCCCAGATTGTGCCAAAAAATGTATCCCCGTGTTGATAATTTTAAATAGATACGATTCTCTACCCAGATATATAATGTGCATATTTAGTATAACAAAGAATTTATTCGAAAAACAGGTTCAAAAAAAGGCCGTTAAAAATTCTGTTCTTACAAATACCTAATGTAGCCCTTGATATTAGGGTCTATACTTTGTTATAAAGCCATTACAATATTCAAAAGAGAACTTGAAATAAACTGAATCACGTACCTAAAATCATCAAATGAGGGGATGTACCGTTATATTGGGACTATACGAAGACGTGGACATGCACAGACAATTTTCTGTCATAGGCTGTAGTATCCTTACGAACTTCAAATAACAAATTTCTAACAATTCCGGTGGAATAATGTCGCTAAAATCATCAAAATACCGAATATCGGGAGATACCATTATATGGGGGCTATACGAAGACGTGGACCTGCTTAGACAATTTTCTGTCATAGGCTGCAGTATCCATATGAACTTTAAATGCCAAATTTAAAACAATTCCGGTGAATAATGTCACTAAAATCATTTAAGCTCGAATATCGAAGGTACTGATATATGGGTCTATACGAAGAACTGGACTTGTATGGACGATTTTCTGTCGTAGGCTCTAGTATCCAATACCAAATTTGAAACAATTCCGGTGAATAATGTCGCTAAAATCGCCAAAATACCGAAAAAAAATTAACATTATATGGGGGCTATGCAAAACGTAGACCTACATGAACCATTTTCAATACCAAAATACACACTTGAGTAAAATGTTATCAACCTATTTCATTTCGTTCGGAAGCTAGAGTGATTTCCACAGACGAATAGACGGACGACGGACGGACATCGCTAAATCGACATAGAATTTTATGCTGATCAAGAATACAATACTTTATGGCGTCTTATGGTGGAGGGTATAAAAATACAGATCGGAGCCGAGTTCCACAAAATGGAAACGTACGTCCCGAAATTCACTCCATTGGGCTGATATTAGCCATTATTTGAACAATAAAACCACAAATCGGATAGAGGATATATATAGGAGCTATATCCAGTCATAGCCGATCTCCATAAAATTGGGCTCAGGTACTTCCGAGCTCTATAAAATATCTGGTACCAAATATCATTCTTGTGGAGTGCATATTACGAATATACGCGACTTTAACACCAAATCGAATGAAACATATGTGTGGGAGCTATAGTTATATCGGAACCTATTTTCAACAAATTTAATATGCTTGCTTCCAGACTGAATTAAGTCGGATGTGCCGAAATTCATGTATTTGGACTGATATTGGCCATTTAGTCCACAATAATCTGAAATCGTTTGAAGATATGTATGGGAGCTATATCTAAAATTGAACCGTTTCTTGTATCTTTGTGTGAATTTCTGTTAATTCCAATATCTATATCGTACATACAGTTGGTACTAGTACGTGTGCATCCCCTACAAGTGGTTTTTAAGCATTCAAAATATAATATCCAGATGCCACAAGTTTTTCTCAGAAATAATATTGTCGATTTGTTTTAACTTTTCTTAAAGTAATTCCTTAATCTGAACATATCTACATTTCACTGACAAATAGTAATAATTGAAGAATCAATAAAATAACTGTTAAATAAGTATAGCACTTAGATGATGCCTCTATTCTAAATGTTGTTCCCTCTTGCTCTTTTGGTATTTGCATACACGTGTCCGTCATAAAAAATAGACTCAAAAACAAGACTGTAGTTTAAAAAAAATCAAAATTTTCATAAATTTTCCACAGCCGTTGCTGTTGACAAAATTCCTTAGCGTTGTTGTCCTCTTAAATGGTTTGTTATGAATAATTTAGAAAAGTAAACAAAAACATTGAATCGCATCATTTAAGGTCTATTATTTATCAGATTTTTTAGACCAATCATGACATGCAGTGAGTGTTGTTGGTATTGTTTCATCAAAATCTGAAGCAGAATAACTTTGCATAAATTGTGATGGACATTTTTTTTTTTTTTTGAGTTCTTCTTCTTTTTTGTGTACAAGTGTATGTATTTGATTGTCTATCTGCAGGATGGTTATTTTAAATGATTTGCACACAAAACTTGAGACGGAGGCGGACAACAAAGAAAAAAAACACGTCTCAATCGAAAGTGCAAATACGGTAATTTGTACCATACGGAAGAAGATAATAACAAATGCTATTCACAAATGTCAACATGTTTCGACAAACTCACGCCATCAAAACAATTCAAATTTGGTCGACCGGATTCGAAATTATGCAAAATACTTTTTTGTTGTTCTTGTTGTTCGGTAAACAAGGAAAATGTTTAAAAAGAACAAACTTTGAGGAACACATCGCAGAATGTCAACAAAATAGCAGCAGCAGCACAGAAGCAACAACGAGAGGGTGGCAGCAAAATAAATTGTTTTTAAATGAATTCAATTCAATAAAACGTCGGCACATGTACCTCCCGCAACGTGTCATCAATTACATACTGCACACTCACATACAGACACACACACACCACACCTGTGCACACTCGCACACATAGCTTCACTGATGGTGGTTCAGTTAAATATTAAAAAACCAAAACAACGCAAACGTTGACATCAACAACAGCCTCTGTAGCAGGAGTATCCAAAAACATCAGTCGTTGACAACATTTGTGTTCCTCCAACATCTCTATAAAGGCGCTTTTACGTATGCAAATGTAAATGGGATTTACATTCACATGTAAAGGGGGTATGTTGTTGTTGTTTCGTGTAGCTTTACAGGAAATGCAAATTGAGTCACAACGTATATGATCTCTAAATGGGATATAATATAACTCCCGATTTCAAATTCCGATTAAAATGCATTTACATACAAGAATGTTTTGTTAATGTGATTGTGAACATATATTGAAGTCATCGGCAGGTGATCGCTCTCTTTCGAGAGAACTCTCAACAACTTAACACATTAGGTTTAAAAGGAACGAAACTAAGAGCGATGAACAACCAAACACATATAAAAAAGCAATAAGTTCGGCCGAGCCGAACATTGAATACCCTCCAACATATGGAAGGAATCATAAAAATACGGAATATAGGGATTTACGTTATATTGGGGTATATACGAAGACGTGAGCCTGCATAGGCAGTTTTGTCACAGGCTTTAGTACCCATTACGAACCTCGAATAAGAAATTTGAAACAATTCCGATGAATAATACCGCTAAAATCATAAAAATACCGAATTTAGGAAGTTATAAGGCTATACGAAGACGTGGACCTGCATTATCAAATTTCTGTTAAGGCATGCAGTACCCATTAGAAACATTAAATACAAAATTTGAAAAAATCCTGTGAATAATGTCGCTGAAATCGTCGAAATACCGAAAATTGGGAGGTACTTTATATGGGGGCTATATGAGAATGTGGACCTGCATAGATAATTTCCTGTCGCAGGCTGCAGTACTCGTTACAAATTGCTAATACGAAATTTGAACAAAAGATGCAGGTGCACAATGTCGCTAAGATCATCGAAACACCGAAAAAGAGAGGTATTGTTATATGGGGGCTATACCAAAACTTGGACCTATATAGTCCATTTACAATAACAGAAAGTCTTGCAAACAACACACATCTGGGCAAAATTGTATCAACCTTCCTTAATTCGTTCGGAAGCTGGAGTGATTTCCACAAACAGACAGAAGGACGACATCGCTAAATCGACAAAGAATTTTATATTTATGCGATCTAAAATGTTTATTTCGAAGTATTACAAACGGAATGACAAACTTATATACCAACCATACTATGGTGCAGGGTATAATAACAACATTGAACATTCTAAAATAAAACAAGTGAACAACATAAAGTTCGACAGGGCGGAACTTGCAACACCATCCATTGTTTTGTAAAAAAATAATTTTAAATAGAGTACGCCAAATTTTAAACAATTCCTAACAAGAGTTTCGAACACCAAATATCAAAACAACAAATACCGAATATTAAACAAATCCAAAAATTGGTAAAATATCGGGAGAAGACTAAGACCTCTATTTACAATATCAAGTAACTCCCTCACAAAGGGTTAAAATTTTAAGTAAAATGTATGCCCGACTGTCTTCATATTTCTCACATACCAATTTTTATTAACCAAGGTCTGGTATTAAGATAGGATAGCGGCCCACTCCTTCTAGCACCTCCCCACAAGGGTGAAAATTTTGAATATCATAAAACGTGAAATTTAATGGTCAATTTTTTGCAATAACTAAAACGTTTATTGAATCCGAAATAAGTATTACATTCTCTTTATATTTTACCATGCCATTACTTCTACTATCTCAGGATATGTTGTGAAGATGGCATATATCGGTCCACTCCTTCTGGTGCCTCCCGTACAAAAGCTAAAAATTTGAATATCCATGAAGCTTATAAAACGAGAAATTAACATCCGTTTCTATTGAGACTTGGTGCATCTGAACACAAGTTCTGTAATAAAGACGATAGAGATCGGGCCATTTCTTCTGGTAACTCCCCCACATAGGGCTTACGCTTTTAAAAACAAAACGCTCAATGAAAGCGAAATAATTTAAACACAAATATTTTTGCTTACAAATATCTGTTATGAAGTTAATATATATCTACGAACCCGTTCTGGTACAAAAAAGATCAGAATTTTCAATACTTTTATGTCATAACTTGTGAAACAAGTCAGCGAATCTTTACAACTTGCTATATCTAAATTTCTCTCAACCAGAAACCTGAGATGAATATATCACATAAAATTGCGATCGCGATATAAATGTTCGATTTTCTTGTAATTTTCCCATACCAAATTGATCTGTATTAGATAAAGTACTAATTTCAACATTTAACATTTTCTAAAAATCTCACATATCTCATACAAAGTGAGGAAGTAGTCGATATAGTCCAAACCTCACAACATTCATATCATATTTTAGGTCCTATACGAAATGGACAATGGACCCATTCAGGGTCACAGTTGAATAGTTATAACAGAAGTCACAATATATTAAGTAATCGAACATAGGCTGAGGGTATACATCTGTCGGCAAAACCGACTGATACTATTTTATTTGTTACACACCCTTCCCATATAAATTCCTGATTGGATTTCTATCCAAGGGTTGCATTTTCTAAGGTATTTTACTGAAAATGTTGTTTACATGCATATGTAGTAATGTGTGGTATCATGTGGTCGGCCAAGTCTAACGTTAGCCTCCATATTTTATTATTTTTTGAACCTTAAGTTTTTCGAAATCACTCTAGATTGGTATATAAGAGTTGTTGTGCCTTTACATTTTCTGCAACTACCACAAAACCTATTGCATATTAATTTACATAAAGAAGGTTTCGAACGTTGATCGTACACCATGTCAACAGTTGAATAGTATAACATAAGTCTATATTTAAGTTCGACTAGGCTGACTACTCTGTCGGCAAAACCGACTGATACTATTTTATTTGTTACAAGCACCCTTCCCATATAAAATTCCTGGATTGGATTTCTATCCAAGGGTTGCATTTCTAAGGTATTTTACTGAAAATGTTGTTTACATGCATATGTAGTAATGTGTGGTATCATGTGGTCGGCCAAGTCTAACGTTAGCCTCCATATTTTTATTATTTTTTGAAATCCTTAAGTTTTTCGAAATCAACTCTAGATTGGTATATAAGAGTTGTTGTGCCTTTTACATTTTCTGCAACTACCCACAAAACCTTATTTGCATATTAATTACATAAAAGAAGGTGTTTCGAAACGTTGATCGTACACTCATGTATCGAAAGCAATATTTTTCATTTTTATCAAGCCGTATGTGTTTTATGGCTTTGTCCTGTATCACAGTGTGTGTCGCACACATATACCTTTGTAATAAATACATTGACACGGACACATGTTTCTGGCATTTCGTACCATTCGTGATTTGTCCTTTTTGCAGATTTACGCAATGAGTATAGCTTTAGCAACCTTGCTTAAGAACAACGATTGTTTACAACATTCTGATGGCTTACAATTTCATATTTTTCGAGGAATTTTTTGATTAAATTTATTATGCGATGTAACTGGAACATAAGAATCAAGTGCATGTACGTGTATTAGATACAATCTTAACACTCTTTTGTTAACCTCTCAATTTAGATTATATCTACTTTTTCACTACATTTTTGTTGATTAATCTAATCTAAAAATCTATATCGAGAATTCGAACAGTCGGCATGTCGATAATATGTATCATCTGCCGATGTCTATTTACATACATATAGTATATATACGATCCATAGCGATCAAGAGTTTTATTGTACTATTTCCAGTATTTAGAAAGTAACGGGATCTATATTCAAAGGAGTTTAATTTTAAACAGCAAAAGCCAGCTAAACTCAACAAATTCGGAATAATAGCAAATAGCGTATATTGAGAACGGATAGAACTTGAATTCAGAATTAGAGGAATACACTAGAGCAGCATACAGTTTGTTTGAAATTCCAATGTATTTTTCCATAATGTATTTTTAAGGAATAGGTGGTTTTGGAATTTAAGTGGACCAAATTTTGCTAAATTTGTTCAAAATGGTGATAAAGTGTCTGAATTATGAAGATTTGTATTAAAGTTACTTTCAGTGTGAAGCGTTTAGATTAGCAAATGGAGTCGCATGGATTGCAATTCTAAATGGTACTAAATTTGGTATAAGTTTGATTTATGAAACGTTATAGAGATCACTGTGTAGTGTTTAGAAAAGATGTGATATGAAAATTTTTAATGATACAAAACTTGAAAAATGAAATGCATTAAATTGAGCTGTGTGGCTTTCGGATAAAGGGGTGGTTTTGGAAAACAGTACTTTATAGTGTACGAGTAGTTCTAAATGGTACTAAATATGGTATATAGTGCCAGAATTGTATATTATGGTAGAACGATTACTGTAATTGTACTGCGTTTAGTTAGGGATATGAATTTGGGAATAAGCACAAAATGGTAGCACATAAATTATATATGGTGTACTGTATAGTCTCCAAAAAGTACTAACTTTGGTATAGATAGTAGGAATAGAGTGGAACTATGAATTTTTGTTCATTAAGATTGACTTAGGATTTAGACAATATTTTTTTTTTTTTTTTTTTTTTTTTTTGGAAATGGTACTAATTTTATCATAGAGTATCAATAGATCTAAAATTAAGAAATTGGTGTAATGTGTACGAAATGTACCAAACTTGATAGAAATACGACTTGAATTGTAAACTTTGGTATAAGGGCACGTGTGTGCGGACAAGGCTTGTTATTGAGAATATGTACCTAATAGAGCGTACTAGTAGAGCCAGAATTATAAAATTCATATGATGATGCCTGAGAAGGTGTGGGTCTTTGATATTGCTTACATTATGAATGCTAATTCATATCGACGCAACATGGGTGTTCAGAAAATTGTACTAAGTGTTGCCCTGTCCTGCTGCACAAATTAAATATCCAAAAAATGATTCTCTTTCTGCAACTTTTCGATTTTTTTCGATTTTAGTACCACCTGTACAGGGCGAGATGAAAAATTGATGAAATTTCTTAGTCACTCGTCCGACAACTGTTAAAATTATTCCAGTGACAGCTCATTATATTGTTTACAATGATTTCTTTATGTTTGTCTGCAAACCAAAAGTGGCTACCGTTAGAGAACTCCAGCATTTAAATGTGAATAAGTATTTGTGTCTCGTACCATCGCTCGTTACCGTGATACTGGAAGCGAAGCCCGACGTCAAGGAATGAACGGACAAAAAAAGCAACATCAGCAGAAATGGTTCGAGAAGTAAAGAAGCGACTTGATCGAAACCCGCGTCGCAGTGACCGAAAAAATGTCTCGTGAGCTGCACATATCGCAATATTCCATTCGGCAAATATGAAAAATGAGTTCGGGATAAAGCCATTGTAATTCCAAAAAGTGCAAGAACTTACACCCAAACAGAAAGAAAATAGACTCAAAAGAGCTCAAGACTTGCTTCGCTTGGCCGAAAGTGGTGAACTGCCGATTTGGTTTTCTCCGATGAGAAAATATTCATTGTCGAGCAGCTTGTAAACAAACAAAATGATCGTGTCTTCTTACCAAAGAGGTCAGCTGAAAATGTGCACCTTCGCTTGCCACCAGAACCCAAGCGCCGACCATGGTGATGGTGTGGGCCGCCATAACAGCCAATGGTCACTCTTCGATCAGGTCAGAATAATGCCGAATATTATGGCGAAAATATTAAAGCCTGGCCACGCAAACATTTTGGCCGCAGACCTTGGACATTCCAACAGGACTCAGCACCATCGCACTCAGCACGCGCCACCCATAATGGTTACAAATGAGGTTCCTCTCTTCATTTCCAGCGCACAATGGCCACCAAAATCTCCGGTTACCAATCCGTTGGACTAATGTGTCTGGAGTATTTTGGAAAGCAAGGTTGGCACAAAAAATACCAAAGTGTCGATCACCTCAAACAGCGCGTCGCCGGGAATGGCCAAAATATTGCAGAACAACATCCGGGCAGCGCGTGACGGTTTCATTGGCCGTTTTAAGGCCAAATTCTTGCCAAAGGAGACCAATTCAAACAAATCTAAACTTATTCTAAAATTTAATGTTTTTTCCGACATTTTTTGCTTCATTCAATAAAATTAAAAAAAAAATGTAAAAATTTTGGCGCTTGACTTGTTGCAGATTTTTATCTCACCCTGTATGGTCCGGCCAAACGTAGGTGCTTTATTACT
>NW_026712379.1:268404-415173 GCF_030504385.1 Musca domestica | reverse complement strand
AAAAATTTAATTTTGTTTTTTTGTTTTTTTTTTTTTTTCAAATAAGTCACTGAAGTCTAACACACCAAAAAACAATAAAACGAAAATTTTTTAAAATATAATTTGCACACATTTTTTATGGGGACAGCTTTTAGGTATGAAATCCTTTGTAAAATTGCAATCATGATTTCGCTCAGTTTCGAACATTTGTGTTTTAATCAAATCAAATCACTCACTTAACTGGAATGAATCAAACCGACAAGACTCCTCATAGATGATCGAACCCGTTATGAACAATTCAACATAAGTTCGTACAAATAACTCATGTGAGCTGTTTGATTGCGATCACAAAAAATTCGATCAATACATGTTTTGATCACCTTTTTTTCGTTTGGCTTGAGTAACTCGAATGAACATGTTGCATCTGACCGACTGATTGAGTTGATTGTATTTCCCTGTGTGTGATCAAGCCTACTCGATCATACTCATTGCAGCCTCTGACGAGGACCTTCATAGACAATTTCTGTCACAGACTGTAGTACCCATTAGGAACTTCAAATACGAATTTAAAACATTTCCGGTGGGAAATGGGAGCACATACTGGCCAAAAAACTTAAACTGTGGGGTTACCAAAACAAGGTCCTACTTCGTCCATTTTCAATACCAAAAGTCCTGCAGAACTAACAATTCATTTCGTTCGGAAACTAAAGTGTTTTCCAAATGGGGTCAGAAATGTAGGGCTATACTAACAAAATCTACTTTCCATATTTGTTCATAAAAAAATAAACTCATTCCGTGCCCAAAACCTTAAAAATATCTGAAAGCGTTGCTACAATTCTATGGGGGCTTCCCTAAAACGTGGAACATTTTTTTTTTTTGCTGATAAAAACCGAAAATATTAAGTTGTACTAATTCAGTCAAACAACTTAGTCAAAACAGAGTTAAAGTAGATGGAAAATATTGTCAAGGACCTTGGAAATAATTAAATCCGGAGGTATTTTAAATAAGGGTTGTATCAAAAATCTCATATAACGTAAAGAACACTTGACAACGGAGTTGCCCCTACATGTGGGCTATTCCAAAAAATTTTTCAGAGACTTATAATGAAATTTGTTCTAGAATATTCTTCATTTGACACTTTCCCCAGATTATGATGCATAAAGGGAGATTTTGACTTGGATTGGTATCTTGTTAAATTTAAGGAAAAACCAATAATCTCAAAGTCGGGAGGGCCGACTATATGATACCTATAACAAAAAAAAAGATTTCATAGGGAATTTGTTAGACTTAATCATACCATTATGATTTTAGTTATAACTTAAAGTACAAAGCACTAATAACTTTGCGGGGGTTTGTACCTTTTAATTCGTTATAGTATACCCATTTGGTGCACAATTAACTTGAAATGGGATAAAGATATATATGGGAGCTATATCGAAATCTATAGCTATATCTGAACCTATTTTCACTAATTTGGCAACTTGTTTGTAAACTAAATTTGTTGTAAGTGTTATATTACCCGTTTGGGGCGCAATAAAAGGCAAACGGACGAAGATATATATGGGAGCTATATCCCAAATCTGAACCGATCTCGAAACATTTAGCAAAGCTATTTCTGGGCTCTTTCTGATATATATCCCGCAATATCGTTTTTACAGAGTGCATATTATAGCTGTGAAGGACAAAAATAAGAAATCGGGTGAACAATACATATGGGAGCTATAGCTTTATCTGAACCGATTTCGAACAAATTTGGCATACTTATTTCCAGGCTTAATTTGGTCGTATGTTTTGGCTAATATTATACGTTTTGAGCACAATAAAAAGAAAATGGAATGAATATATACATGGGAGCTACATCTAAATTTTGACCGATTATATCCGAACCCAAATAGGGTTCGTCCTGGTGTCAAACAAATGACTTGTGCAAATTTTCATCTGGATCGGGCAATAAATGCGACTATGTTTACAAAAATACATGGACAGACAGACGGACGATCATGCATAAATCGACGCAGAATGTGACTCTATGTAGATAGTGGTTCTATCTCGTTTCCTTTTGCCTGTTACAAACAAATGCACAAAAACATAATACCCTGAACAAGTTGTGGTGTAGGGTATAATGGGGGAATATTTCGGTTTTTTTTTTTTATTTGGGAACTATTTTGTGAATACAGTGGAAATAAGATTACTTTTCTTTGAAGTCTCAAACTGAATTTGGATGGATACTTTGACCTCATCCTCCCAAAATGATGCTTTCTAGACGATTTTTGCATAAACTCACACAAAGTACAGCTTTATCCCTAGAATGTGTTTTAATATATATGAATTTCTAGCGTTTAGATAAGGTTTAGACACTTGACGCATCATGACAAATAATTTTGCAGAATATTGTGATCCGCTTAAAAAGTAGTTATTAACCATATATTTAAAAAAGGGCCAAAAACACTTGCTAATATCAACTGCTTCCAAGGAATCCTAATCCGAAATTTTCAAAGACCCTTGAAGTCTCAAAACACCGATACACGTATTCAAGGTAGCAGAACATTGTGTACATATGTAGGTTCATGTTTCCTTATAGCCCCCATAAGACGTTACCAACAGATATTCAATACTCTTGTGATTTAAGCCTATGTGTTTCAAATGTAATATTTGTTATTAGCTAAGGGAGTCAGCCACTGTATTAGAAAATTGTCCACGTTTCGCTACTGCCCCCATATAACGGTACTTTCCAATATTCGGTATTTTGACGATTTTTGCACATTTTCTAACGAAATTTTTTAAAATTCGAAGTTTGGATTCCATAATTTTTCTCTACTCCTGTTGCAGTACAATTTCTATAGACTCCATCCATCCTTATTCGATATTTTGACAATTTTACCCATTTTTTATATCCTCAGCCATAAATACAGAGAGTATTTATCATTTGATACGGCCAAAACGTGTCTCATCAAAGTAGGGGTTTTAGATCCCAGGTCTCTTTGAACCAAATCCGTTTCAGGACATTTGTAGTCGCTCCTGGGGTTTATGTCCGTCTGTCTGGCTGGTTGACTGGTTGACTGGTCCACACGATAGCTCTCGAAGGGAGTATCCGATTTGATCCAAACTTGGTACATCGCAATATCATTGTTTACTTCTTCTAGAACCTTCGAAACAAAAGGTCAAATATTTTATAGAAAATAATTTACCATATAGAACAAACAAGGATCGTCAAATATTGTGCAAATCCGAAAATTTGTATCCGTGCTATGTCAGGTGGTAAAACGACAATATCGGCCTACTCTGAGTAAAAATTTTGAATAATTATAACTCTTATAAAACGCGAAATGCGTATCCGATCACTTTCAAACTCGGCACCTCTCAATATTCTTACTAATAAAAGATCAGCTATGAAGATGGAATATATCGGACCACACCTTGTGGTGTCTCACCCCAAGGGGCACAATTTTGAATAATTATGGAACAGTTTTGAATACTTATATCTCTCGTAAGTTGCAAAACAAGTCAGCGATACTCTTCAAACTTGGTATATGTAAATATTTCCCGTATCCAGAGATCTGATGTGAATATGGAATTTACCAGCCCACTCCTTCTCGTACCTCCCCACAAAAGGTTAAAATGTTGATTAACAATTATTCCCATAAAATTGCTAATAGATTTCCGAGTTTCTTTAAATTTTCCATATCCCAAAATTTTTATGTGTGTTAGATGAAGTAAAACCCTTAATTCCACTATATCTGGTACCTTATGGATATTTCAACACTTTCAAAAAATTATCACATATCTCATATAAAGTGATATAAATCGATATAGTCCAAATCGGGAACGCTGTAGTTTTTATCAGTTTATATCAGAGTTAGTTCAGATGAGAAGTGGATAATGTCTGTCCACTCCTTCGGCAAAACCAACTGATACTTTTTACTTTCTTATAAAATTGTTTGAAATTTGCAGTGTATGCACCTAATGAGAGAAGTGACGCCTACCCCTCGAATACTGGAACTTCGGCATTAGCAGACATATTTTTACATCAGTTACTTTCCAAATGTTGGAGTTCAAATAGCTGCGTTTTTACTTGTTAAGTGTATTATTGACGAGAATGATTTTAGTTTTTTCCTTTCTCAGCCTTGCTTGAATCCATCCAAGAAATCCGCAGATTTCAATAATGTAAAAATTGAAGAAACCACTATAATATTATTATATTATGTAAAATCTTTAAACATCAATGCAATTCTTTAAATGCGACTATTATGTGTGCAGGCTATTATAGTCGACTGACGTGTTCTGGTTGGTGAAACGAATTTTTCCACAAATCAGTTGTTTGGCCCAATGACGAACCCTATTGAAATTGGTGATAATAGTTCAAAATTTAGCTACAGCTCCCATATACATCTTCGTCCGCCATATGTGTAATATTAGCCTATATATTGTTCTTTTAGATCCCCACAAGGACCGTACAAGGTTCTTTCGAGATCGGGTCATATGGACCTCCTCTTTTTATTGGTTTAATTTAGAATTTTTGTGGAGCGAGAGAGTTATCGTGAGCATTAGCCGGTCAGACAGACAGATCAACATCCGGAGGAACTAACATGGCTATATCGACTCTAAATGTACTGAAACGGATTCCATCATCATATTTTGGTCGTATCAAATGTTGGAGTCGTTTATTTGCGGTGCGTAATGACACAAAATTCTTTGATTTAAAATTTCTAAAGCTATGACAACAAACGGAAGTTCTGATGTGTTTTTAGGTGTATTACCCTATGTAGTACAGGGTTGCCCATATTCGACGGACCTTTGGGCCCTTTGGGCCCATTCCAATCGACGAGGCTTGTCCGCAGGCAACATTCTTTGTGTCAATTGAATTTTGTACGGGAACAAATGCAAATTAATGTGCATAATCCGTTGTAAAGTGGACCGAGCCATGCCCAACTGCTGAGAACGGCGTTTTTGGGATGTTCTTGGGGACCTCTCAACACTGGCTCGTACGGCAGCGATGTTCTCGGCCGATCGCCTTGGTCGACTTTTATATGGCCTCTTCGGATTAGAAAGAGCCTTACCAGTCGAAAATTTTTCGTATAAACGCTTAATGGTTTTCTTAGAATGCGCACTTCTCAAATTTTTTAATGTTTTAAAAGCACGTTGAGTTTTCACAATTGACTTCTTCTGTTGAATGTAAATTTCAGAGCGCTCGTGTGGCGTGTATTGGTTCATGGTAAAAATCTGCTTGGACTGACGCTTCAAACGCGGTATGTCATTAAGCGATGTGACATCTCTGTCAAAAGTTATGGCGTTGCCAGATGGGTCCGTCGAATATGGGCAACCCTGTATATTGTAAATAAATAATGAAACGAAGTCTGCAAATTTATTTGTTTAATTTTGAACTGTATAACCTTGGGACTAGTAGCGAAACAATTGATTATTCTCGAAAAGTAATTATTTGTTAAGCCGTAAAGTAGTTTCAAAATAATTGTACATTTTTGTAGACATTTCCTAAAACCCATTGTCTTTTAAAAGTTCCACTTTAAATACACATGTACCCATCTACCAAACCAGATTTTGAAACACTGTGCCTGCATGGCTTGCCCTCTAACCTTTGTACTACCCAAATTCATTCTATAACAGAAACACCCACACACATGCACACGAACATGTATTGTAAGTAAATGTGTTGTTTGCATGGTGTTCTCATTTTGAGATTTCTTTAATTGTTCTTTGTGGTTTACTTCATCACTCTCTTCCAATTAATTCATTTATTAATTAAATATCGTTGTTGTTGATGTTGCCGTTGCTTATTGCCAAGTTAATGGAAAAATAAAGTCAAACTGTTTCTATTTTCCAAATTGTTTGCTCTTTCTTCCTTTGTTACACTACAAAGGCGCTGGTTGGCAAAGCGTCAAATCAACAACTAAAACAACTGATCCCAGAAAAGTCGGCGGTTCTAAAAAGAAACGTTTAGCACCACAACCACCCTGTGTCAGAAAAGAGGGGTTAGCTGCGACAACAACCCGAGAGTTGAAAACATCAGTACTAAAAGCAAAACGAACTGGTGAACACATGGTGGAGGTCGATGATAAATTACAACACCAACAATTACAACTTCAGTTTCCAGCGAAAGAGAGCCAAGATCACAAAGAATTCATTGAAAATCTTTTTGCGGAGGCAACCACAAATTCAAACAATTTTACATCTGAAGTAACAGAGACAAGTGTGGATGTTGAGATAAGACCTACAACAACAGCTACGGGTGCAACAACAAATGAACAAAGTAAGTCTATAGCAAAACAGAAATGTCAATAAATCTGTTGAGAACATAACAGGGAACAAAACAATGGTACTGTTGAAAAACATCGCATTAATAATTTGAGTGTAATTAGATCTAATGAGTTGGAGAAAACAACTAAGATAATCGAAGACAAAGAGAAAGAAATATTAGCAAAAGCTAAAAAGTGGAAATGACCGAAAAATAATTTATAATAAACAAGCAAGAAAGTATCAGTCGGGTTTTTCGTCAGATGTATACCCTACTCCAATGTCAACTTATAAAACCAGTAAGGAAAAGTCAAAAGTCAGGCGGGGCCGACTATATGATAGCCTACACCAATATGCATATTTAGTAGAGCTCCCGTAACAAAAGCATTTATTTGAAGTAGATCATACAACCTATTAACATTTGCCTTTGGGGCAGTTATAATTTGCTTTCAGAAGGAACTAATATATGAGAGGCATATGCAATCCTGAATCGATTTTCACTAAATTAGACGGAGACATTTTAATCTTTTATACCAAATATCATTTCGAAAAGGATCATATTAAAAAAATATATATATCGAAGCCAAGTTCCACAAAATGGAAACCTACGTCCCGAAATTCATTCCATTTGAACTGATATTGAGCATTATTTGCACAATAAACCTAAAATCGGATTAAGGATATATATGGGGGCAATATCCAAATCTGAACCGATTTTGATAGAATTTAACAGAGGTATTTCTGATATCTGGTACCAAATATTATTCTTGTGGAGTGCATATTACGCATTTGAGGGACTTTAACACCAAATCGGATGAAACATATAAATTGGAGCTATAGCTATATCTGAACCGATTTTCACCAAATTTGATGTACTTGCTTCTAGACTGAATCCGGTCGGATGTGCCAAAGTTCAGACCATTTGGACTGATATTGGGTATTCAGTGCACAATTAATCCGAAATCGGTAGAAGCTATATATGGGAGCTACATCCAAATCTGAAAGGATCTTGATACAATTTGGCACAGGTATTTCTGGGCTATATTTGATATCTGATACCAAGCATCATTCTTGTGGTGTGCATATTACGAATGTGGGGGACTTAAACACCAAATCCGATGAAACATATATATGGGAGCTATAGCTATATCTAAACCGATTTTCTCCGAATTTAATGTACTTGCTCCTATACTGAATTCGGTCTATATGCCAAAATGCAGGTTATTTGGTCTGATATTGGTCATTTGGTGCACGATTAACCCTATATCTAAATCTGATCCGATTATCACTGATTTTAATAGAATTCGGTACTTTCAATAGGTTCAATATCATCTCAATCGGGTAATAAATGCGACCTGCCTTTTGTTCACAAAAATACATTGACGGACGTACTGACGTTCATAAATCGGCTCAGAAAGTGATTATTTTTCTCAAAAGAAACTATTGGTCTATCTCGCTTCCTTATTCACTATGTGGTGTAGGGTATAAAAACAATTTGGCTTGGGTTTTGATTATTTAAATTTTTGACCCCTTACCGCGGGAGTGGGCCAATATCTGATCTAAGTCTTATATAAATATTACGTCGCACCAAATTTTTAATATATAGACTATTTCCTTCAATTTATATGAGATATGTGATAATTTTCGAAAAATTTTCAAATGAAAGTGCGGCTTGAGATATAACGGGCCGAAGTATTCTACTTTGTCTAATACTAATAAAATTTTTTAGTTGTAAAAAAATTAAAGAAAAACAAACATTTGTAGCCAATTTCAATCAAATAACTGTCAATCAAAATTTTAGCACTTTGTGGGGGAAACCCCATAGGAAGTTGGCCAGTAAATTCCATATTCAAATCAGAACACTGGTTGAGAGAAACATTTAGAGATACAAGTATTGTAAATATTAACCCTATATGAGGGAGGTACCAAGAGGGATGGGCCGATGGATATCAACCACAGCAGTTCTAAAGTTAGTAAAATAGTTGTGATGTGCGAAACTTGCAAAGAATTTAATGTTTACTTTGTATTATATCAGCGTTTTGTTATTCCAAATTTTAACCCCTTGTGGGGGAGGTACCAAACGGAGCAAACCGATATCTGCGATCTTGGGATGTGTGAAATTTGAAAGAATCGGATGCTTATTTTCCATTTTATGGGCGTTTTGGGTATTCAAAAATTGGACCCTCTGAAGAGGAGGTACCTACGATCTCGACAACAGATATTATGTTAGTAAAAATATTGTGATTCGGGTGTGTATTTTGCATTTCATGAGAGATATAATTATTTAAAATTTTGACACGTTGCGGAGGAGGTAAAAGAAGGAATGGTCCGACATATTCCATCTTCACACATTATATTGTTTTGATAGAAGTTTTGCGATGTGCCGAGTTTGAAAATAATCGAGTGTTCATTTTATGTTTTATGAAACTTTTTATGGTAATTCGAAATGTCGACTCCTTTGTGGGGTAGGTATCACAAGGAGTGGTCAATATCTACCATCTTCACACCAGATCTTGTGTTAAAGAAAATATCGGGATGTGCGAAATTTGAAGAGAATCTGATGCTTACTTCTCGTTTTATTAGAGATATAAATATTCAATAATTCGACCCTTTGTGGGGGATGTACCTGATCGAGTGGGTCGATATTGTCCATTTTTCCTCCAAATCTAACACTGACAATTATATATGGATTTGAAAAGTTTGCACAAAATCGAAAGATCCTTTCTCTTTCTATGTGAAAATCGTTTTAGGGGAAAATATTAAAGTGTGAATAGATTTTAACTTGTATAGGCCCACGTTTTTACAACCAGAGGTCCGAAATAAATATATTCTATTTCTCTATGTCACTGGAATAAGAGCAAGTATGCTATTGACTAGGAGTAAAATTCGTTCGAAATCGAGCTGATTCTACTTTTTAAGAGTTACTCTTATAGTTATTTTATTTGTATGTATGTTTGTACGCGCATTTCTAGACTCACAGCTGTCCTTATTTCTGTTGCTTTTCTCTCCCTGTCTTTGGCACACGATCTCTTCCTCTCCCCTGGTCGGTTGCAACAACAAACCCGTTTATTGTTCATATAAAGTTCCCATGTTTTTAATAACAAAGCTAGAAAATGAAAGAATGTTAAACTAAATACTGCCAAGGAATCAGAAATTTTCTGAGCGTTCTTTTAATTTTGCCTTCACATTTTTGGGTATGGGAAGGGTGTTTAAATAAAAATGGTAAAAATAGAACATGGCATGTTCTGGAACACAGCTTATATCTCGACTAGCTGAATCGATTAAGATTTAGTTAGGGACAGAATAAAAGCCAATTTTTCCATGTTAGAAGGTGTCAATCCAGCTCAGCATTTCACTTTTAATTTGGAAATTGATACATTAAAAATTAGATAATAAACCATATCATATGGATTTCCTTTAAATAGTCCAATTATTCTTCTTTCAATACATAGTTAAGTTCCATATGCACGCGGTACTTAGTATATTCAGTTGCAAAAAAGTAAAAAGGGCTTTAAGTTCGTTTATACCTTCCACCTGTTTGTCAAAGTAAAATGAAATACTGAAGAGAGTAGAATATCAAAGAGGCAGCAGACATTTCAAGAAGTTTTAGCTTATTTGGTTGGAAATTGTGGCAGAAACCTCAAAAGTACCGATAATCGGGAGGTACCGTTATATGGGGGCTATACCTGAAAGTTAACCAATATAGCTCATTTTAAGTACCAATTAGACGGCATATAATATAAACCTTTGATTAAATAATATGGACTATATCGTGATTTCAACAGACAGACAGACGGACATCGCTAAATCATCTTATTATTTCATTCTGATCAGGAATATATACACGTTTTGGGGTCTCCGACTATTATTTTAAGGTGTTGCATACATACAATAAAGCTCATAAATCAATCAATTGGCTAAATTAAGTTATAAATCGCATTAATATTGTGGATCTTAAAACAGAGACAATTATGTTAACCGACAAGGTGACCTGATAGGGGTTTTTAGTGTTTCTTAGTGAATAGACACGTGGGTACTGGTTCATACACTCTTTTCAATGAATCATTCAATCGCATTAGTTCTTTCGCAACTCCAACCCTAATCCCCTGTGCTTTCTTAATATATTTGTTAACTGATGCTTAAATATAAATGCAGTAGCCTACGCTCCCACTCTCATTTATGTAGAACAGATTTACATTCAACAAACATTCTTATCACTAATCGACCAACATTTCCATCATATTCCGACCAATTTTTAATTGTGACCAATTAAAGTGTGGCCAGCTCAGCGACTACCAATCATCATTCGTCGGCTTTATTGTCTGCATCATCCACCATCCGCTTTATGGCTTTTATTAATTCCAATGTATCTTTTGTGTTTTGTTTTGAACCGCAAGTACGTAGTTTACATGTGTATGTATGTGTGTGCTCTGCTCAAATGCGAGAGCACAAAACAGTAAAGTGCAATTAGGGTGAACAAAGGCCTGAATCGAAAGACAGGCTTGAAAACTAAAGCTTAATGTTGGTTGTTCTTATGCTCGTAGCAAACGAAGTGTGATGTAGTGTTGTGTGATTCGGTTGATTATTCGGGTCTTGCGGGTTTAGTAAACAATAAAAATGACTGGTCATAATTTGTTTATTGGGTTTTTTGATAAAAAAAATTGTTGCCATAGGGTAACATAAGGTTTTTGATTTTGTATGGACGGTAGATCACGTAATTATCATTGACCACAAAAAGTATGAATATTTTTGATCAGAGTACAGTTCTAAGACAGTTAAACAATCTGCCTGTCGTAACCATTTTTTTTTTTCGAGGGAGTTGATGTTTGATATAGTTACAAACATAATGACACGACTAATATACCCTCCTAGATGTAAAGTATTACTCGTTGTTGCCGAAAGATGTTTTATACTCTCTGCCTATGCACATATACTTAAATCAGAGCTCAGATTTACTAGTTTTTACTCGCGAAAATGTATTACTCGAAGATTAGAAGTTTTACCCGAAGTTAACTCACCACTCTTTTTTTATAAATGAATTAATAATAAGCAAAAATGGAATCTGCACCATTTCGAGCGGACTTTACTCTCACTGGAAAACGAGGTAAGCTTTCTTGTATATGTCACGCTTGAATTCGAGTAAAGAGTGAAACTCTATTGGAGCTATGATTTAAATATATTTTGACTTACGTAATGATTATTCAAAATATTGAACCTACATTGGGGAGGTACCATAGAGGTGGGCGAATACTGTCCATGTGTTCCCATGGATCAAATCAGTTTCAAGACATATGGAGCGAACTAGATATGTCCGTCCGTCCCTATGTCTGTCTGGCTAGTTGGTGCGCACGATAACTCTCGCAGGGAGCATACGATTTGATCCAAACTTGTTGGAGATGAACAATATCGGTCCATTCCTTCTGATACCTCCCTCACAAAAGGTCAACATTTTCATAGAAAATATTTTACCTCATGGATCAAGAGAGGATCATCCGATTTTGTTCGAACTTGCAAATTCTAATATTCGTATTAGTGCTACATCAGGTGTGAAAATGCATAATATCGTCCCACTCCACCAAGCACTTCAAAGTGACAAAATTTTCAGTAATCATAACTCTTAAAGTAAGAAAAACGGACCTGATTGTCTTCAAATTTCGCATATTCAAATATTTCTATCAACTCAAGATCAGGTGCGAAGATGGAATATATCGGCCCAGTACTTCTGGTACCTCCGCCACAACTGGTCAACATTTAGTATTATTATAGCTGTCATAAAATGCGATTCTTTTAAAATTTCCAGCATACCAATGTTTCTACTAACACAAGATTTGGGGTGAGAACGGAATATATCGGACCTCTAATTCAGGTACCTCCCTCACAATTGGGACTGAATTTAAATTACGAAACGCTCATAAATTGCGAAATAAACATTAAATTCTCTTCAAATTTTGCACTTCTTAATATTTCTTCCAATTCAAAGCTGGTTCGGAGATGATATATGTCGGCCCATCCCTTCTGGTACCTTCTCACAAATTCTCGCAATATATACCTCATACTTGCGAATCCGGTCAGCGATTCTTTTCAAACTTGGTACATTTAAATGTTTCCCTCAACGAGAGTTCATACAAAATAAAATAACCAACTACCCACATAAAATTCGAATAATACTCTTAACTATGATCACTTGATATGTTACACTGATTACCCGATCTGTAACCGAATCCAATATCTGTCTGTCATGCAACACTAATTACTCTGTTGTTTGTCGGTTAGTTTAGCCCAATCAACCAACCATACCGAATGATAAACAAACCAACAAAAAACAACAAGCACACACACATATGAGCCACTGTTGTACAACCAACAGCCAACACTAGTAACAATAACAACAACCACAGCAGCAGCAGCATGTCAGAACTGCTCACCTTAACACAACACGAAAATGAGATTCTCCTACCACAATAACAGAGAACGGACGAACGAACGAACAAACAAACAGACCCAACCAACACTGTGACGGAAAGCAGAGGAAGAAGAACAAACAGCGGCTTGGGCTGCTTGGCTGGCTGACTGACAGACAGACTTAAAGCCATTACCATAATTCTCGTCTGTTGAACTCAGAGTCGGTCGACAACATTTTCAGTTCGTACTCACTCACGCTCGCACTACTTTCAGTCATTTGAACGAAATATTGTTTCTCAGTTTGGCTTTGCATTTGGTAGCAACCGGAACGTCAGAATCAAACAATTTCGAAAAAAGGTACCCCAACCATCTCTGAACTTCGGTTAGTTAAGGGCCAGCATGCACGCAACGCGATTTATTTGCCAGTGCCGCAACAATCGTCCCGCGAGGCTATGAAGAAGCTCTTTGTTGTGTCCGTTTTGTCATTCGTTGGCCGTGAAAATTCACTAATAATCGTTAATAAACAGCGAAAGATTGGCAAAGAGAGTGTAAGAAAATAATAATAAAAAAAAATAATAATAATAACAACAATCGCATGAAATGAAAATTGTATAATTGTCGAGAGTGAAAACCCCCCGAAAACGCGTAGAAAAGAAAATCGGCAGTGTTGCAAAACAATTTAACTAACAGTCGACAGACACCACCGCACCTGTGGATATTCATTCAGTCGTCTTTCGGTTACGGTTTGTCGGTCGGTCTGTCTGTCTGCCTGTTGTTGGATACAGTACCCAGATTTCAGAGTGTAATATCAATGCAAAGGAGAATAAAACGCCGCAACAAGTCAAATGTAAGAAATAACAACAACAACAAAACAATTGACACCGAAAGTGGTCAAACAACGACGACGACGATACTGATTCCTAAAAGCCACAGGTGGGAAACTTGAAACGAACAACGCTACTGCAAAGGCAAAGCTGTTTGGTATCCCTCTGTAGGGCTTGTACTTTTTCGTGTTGTAGTCCTCCACCCCGTACCACCAGAGTATCATCATCTTCCTCCTCATTCTGTAAAAGTTTCGGTCATTATAATTTAATTTTCCTCCACTCCACTTCAAAAAACAACTTTCTCTGCCAAAAATCTTTATGCACTCCATCAGTAAAAGCGACAAAAGTTACATTTGCCAAACGACAATGACGACGATCATAACGATGTTAATGATGAGGCAGGGGGAAAGTGCAGACATTGGAGGGTAGATATGTATAGGACGGTCGATATTTGCTTAATATATTTTTAATTGTTTTTGTCATATTTCGGTAGAACCATTAAACAAAATACCAATGTCTGAAATCCAGTGCATAATTGGACACAGTGGGTCAAATGGTTTAAAAAGGGAAAAAGGTATTGACACAGAGTTCATTTATAACAAGTTCATTCAATATTAATATAAAAGAAAAGTGATTAACTTTAAAATATGGAATTTAGCGGGATTTCGTACTTAAAGCATGCGGGAAGTTCTAAGGAACGGGCCATTGGAAGGAGGTAGAAATTTTCCAAAAAAAAAAAACAATTGCTCCCCAAATTTAGCTTCATACTTTTGGTGAGAAGTGTTGATATGAAAACTAAGTTTTGCATGTTGTAAGCCACAGACTGTGCTAAAACTATTGTTATTGTGCGATCGCTTAGAGTGGCACTTGTAACATAGTGTATAAGATCACATAAGGTATATATATTCATGATCAGCATACAATTCGAAGTCGATTTAAAGATGCCCGTCTGTCTGTTGAAATCACGATATAGCCCACATTATTTGACGTTCATCTTCGAAAATTGGCAGTGTGGTTGGTACTAAAACAGTTCACGTTTTCGTATAGCCGGAATATAACGGCACCTCCTGATATACGGCATTTTAAAGAATACAGCCACAGTTTTCCACCCAAGTGTTCCAAATTTGGTTTGTAGCGGGTTCTATCTCTGGTAGCAAAACTTTTGTCTGTATAGGTCCACGTTTTACTGTAGCATCCATATAACGGTAACTTCGGACTTTCGGTATTTTGACAAAATAAGCCATATTTTCTAACGGATTTCCCTAAAATTAGTAGTTCATAATAGGTTCTAGTTCCGATGGCAAAACATTTTCCATAAGTATGCCGTATCGGATGAGTTTCCACATACATGGTGTGGAGGGTCGACTTAGCCATATGCGCCCATCCGTCTGTCCTGTTGTAATCACGCTAGCGTCCAACCGGCATGTGATAGGAAGCTAACTGCAAAGAGTTGTTTTTTTGTCCGTAGTCAGGTCAAGTTCAAAGATTAGCTATATCGTCGACGCTTTCTTTTTGCCCCCATATAATTATACCTTCTCATAACAGTTTTTGCGGCTTTCTAACAGAATAGTTTAAAATTCGGTATTTGGAGTTTGTAATGGGTTCTACCTCGTGTGCGACAATATTGTCTTATATGTCCAAGAACTTAGCTGCTTGTTTACTTCTTATATCCTCAGCCATATGGCTACAGAGGGTATTTATCACCCAAAGTCAAATATTTGTATAATCATGACTCTTAAAAAGTATGAAATAAGGATCCGATGGTCTTCGAATTTCGCACATTCGAATATTTCTATCAACACAAGATCTGGTGCAAAGATGGGATATATCGGCCGACGCTTTCTGACACCTTCTCCACAACCAGTCAAACTTTTGAATAACCATGTAGCTCATAAAGCGCGAAATAAGCATTCGAATCTTTTCCGACTTGACACGTCCTAATATTTCTATCAACACAAGATCAAGTGCGAATATATCGGCCCACTACTTCTGGTACCTCCACCACAACGGGTCAACGTTTTGAATAAATGCGAAATAAGGAACCGATTCTATTCAAATTTCACGCATCCCAATGTTTTTATTGGTCCAAGTTTTCCTATAGCCCCATACGTAAGTACCCCCCGATATTCGATATTCTTACGATTTTAGCCACACTTTCTAACGGATAAATCTAAAATTCGGCATATAATGTACAAATGATTTTAGCCATATATTCCAACGGAATTTCTTAAAATTCAACATTTTGATTTCGTAATGGGTTCTTCTGCTTATGTAGAACATTTCTATATAAGTCAACGTTTCTATAGCCCCTATCATCCCGATTTTCGGTATTATGATGATTGTAGCCAACTTTTTTAAAGAATTGTTTGGAATGTGGATTAGATATTCCTAATAACAGAACTGGAATTTCGGTATTGTCTGTGTATGTTCGGCATTGTATGCCTGTATTTTTACAAATGGTGGAGGGTATAAAATGTTCGGCCTGACTGGCCCGGTCGAACTGATCTGTTTATACCCTACACCACATTATTACGTCTTTGTGCATTTGTTTGTAACATGGAGAATATAGCGAGATAGACCCATAGTTACTTTTGAGGATCTTCATAGAATAACTTTTTGAGTCGATTTATGAATTTTAGTCCGTCTCTCCGTCCCTCCATGTATTTTTGTGAACAAAATGCAGGTCGCATTTATTACCCAATTGAGATCAAATTTTCCAAACAATAATTATTTGGACCAAGGACGAACCCTATTGAAATTGGTGAGAATCGGTTCAAATTAAGATATAGCTCCCATGTATGTCTTCAACCGATTTCGGATTAATTGTGCACCAAATGGCCAATATCAGTCCAAATGACTTGAATTTTGACATATGCAACTGAATTCGTTATAGAAACAATTACTTCAATATTTCGGTTCAGATATAGCTATAGCTCCCATATATATTTCAACCGATTTTAGGGTTTTAAGTCCCTCACGTGTGTAATATGGACTCCATAATAATGATATTTGGTAACAGATATCACATAAAGGTCAAAAATAAGTCCCTAAAACCTTATCAAGATCGGTTCAAATTTGTCCCTTATATATCTTTATCCGATATCAGGTTTATTGTGCACCAAATTGCTAATATCAGCCCAAATGAACTGAATCTTGGCAATTCCGACTGAATTCATCCTAGAAACAAGTGCTTCAAATTTGGTGTTTCAAGTCCCGGGCATCATATACAGCTCGAAACTCTACCAAATTTTATCTTCATCCGATTTTACGGTTATTGTCCACCATATACGTAATATGAGCCCAAATTTCATATTTAACCGAATTTTTTCCATTTGATCTAACTCGGTCCGGTATATCTACTCTATCTCTACTAAATACGCATAGTGGTGTATGGTAACCCGCCCGACTTTTGACCTTTCCTTACTGGTTTTACGTTGGGTAAGAGGTTATGACAGCGCAAGAAGCCAGCGTTTTGGATGCTAAGCGGTTAATATCGGTCAACGGGTGAAATTGATCATAACTTTTGTGTAGCAAATACTATAATTTCCATTCAACCACAAATATATATATATGCACACTTCTGACCTTCCTTTTCTATATATGCTGATTTCGTTGTCGTATATAGCCAGATATCGAAGATATAGCAAAATATATACGGGAATCTAAATTTAAAACTATTGTTTTGAATTCCCATTAGCGTGACAAAGGACATAAATATAGTGCATTTTCCATGGAGCTTGCCATGGTCTTGTTGGTTCCGCCAAAAACCAAACGAAAATCTTTGCATGACAATATTACATTATTTCAAAAATAAAATGAACCACAAAAATGAAATGCATTTAAAAAGAATTTTTAATGTGAAGTTTTTGATCTTTTCGCTTGAGAAAATAGCGCAGATGTACCTACTTCGTCAAACACCGATGCTTTGCTTTTGAAGAGATCGTGGGTTTTTGGAAAATGTTGGTTCCATAACAAAATCTGATTTTAAATTGGAAATTGACACATTACTTGTTAGCTTGACGTATTCGTTTATTCTAGTCAAAAGGTTTTCAGATCTAGAGAAACTTTACAGTAAATTATGATGTTGTAGAGTATCACATGGTCGGCCACGCTCGGCCACATTTATTTTTCTACTTTGACCAACTACATTCTTCACAGTGGACCCCACTGTATCAGTCTTTTTTACAAGTAATTACCGCCATATTTATTTTGTTGGCATTATTCATTTTCAATGTTCAACCTCGACGTAGTTCAACTCCCTCGACCGCCAACCCACCATTGGGTTACAATAGTGGTTTTTGGCAAAATTTAACTTTTGGTCTGCTACAGTTTTATTTATTTATTTTTTTTTTTTTTTTTTTGTATGTTCCCTTACGACTTTCCCTTTAATCACGTCATTTTCGCTCCATCATTGGCCACGAACATTGTACCAGACGACATCATCATCATCGCTGTTTTTCGTTCTGGTTTCATTGCTAAAATATTCCATTGCGGATTGAAAATGCGGCTGCCACACGCAACCTCTCCTTACCACAATGGTAGGAATATTTGTGACTTTTTTCGTTGTTGCTATGTTTTTGTGTTTTTGGCTAGGTCATTGTTGCCGCACCGATTTCATACTCTCGGTCAGTCACTCAGATGTCAGGGGCTTTTTCTGTCGCCTCACCTTTGTCGGTTTTTTTGACCGGCATCCAGCGGCATGTCAATGACGTGGATGAATAACCTTCGTCTTTATCGCATTTCCGGTAATTTCTCATAGTTTCAACGCATTGCCTTCCCATTGCCATAAACAGCGGACACAACATGAAGGTTTACAGAATAATTTTCACTTCTCCCGATAATAGTTTGCGATTTACCAAAGGGCTTTCCGGATTATTTAGTGCAAACATTTTTGAAATATGTTCGCATTTTTTTGGAAATGGAAAACAAAAAAATAACATAAAAGTGTAAACCTGTAAAATATTTCATATTATTAACCATAATTTATAGCACAGGCCAATTTTTATCCGTAATAATAGTAAAAGAGAGAGAAAGAGTTGTTACATTAGCTCTGAAATAACATCTATGCCCAGAGAGTATGAAAAACTAGCAATAATATCAAAAATAAATGTTAATCATTTGAAGTCAATATATAAGCCATTTTTACTCGGCCGAATCTATATAGCAAAGAGTAATAAGAAATATTTGGAAGGAACGTGAAAAATTAAAAAGAAAATCATAGAAAAATACCGCGTAAATTAAAACCGTTATATAGGGGCTAAACGAAGACGAAGACCTGGATAAGTAATTTTTTTTCATAGGCTGTAGTATAGATTCCGAAATTCAAATACGAAATTTAAAAACAAAATCCGATGAATATTTTCGCTAATATCATCAAAATACCGAATAAAGGGAGGTACCGTTATATGTGGGCTATACGAATTCGCCTGCATGCATAGTACATAGAGAAGTTCTTGCAGTATCAATTATGAACTTCAAATACGAAGCTTGAAACAATTCCGGTATATAATGTCGCTAAAATCATCAAAACGCCGTATATTGGGAGTTACCGTTACCGAACTTAACGCCTACTGGTTAAATATTTGCACATGTGTACAAAATTTTAGCCTTCTATCTCATTCGTTCGTTTGGACATCGCTAAATAAAAATTTACAGACTTTCAAGGTTTTAAATATTATTTAACCTTTTTTCGGAAAACATAATAGGAAATGTTTACATTTGACATCAAAAAGCCTTCAAAATCGTTCATTGAGAGGTTTAGCGCGGAGGATATTAGTAAAACAATTGTACAATGGACCCCCGTCTAAATTTTCGGACCAAAACTATTTAAACGTCTCCGTATGTAATCCCTGGAAACCAAAAGTGACCTCAATATAAAATTTAAGAACTTCAGCCATACCCCTTCACCCAATACCAAATTTATTAACATTTAGTATGCAATGATCCAAATTTAGTACCATTTACAAAACAACGTCTACATCTTAACCAAAGACACCAACAGTGACATCTATACCAAATTTTAGGATTTCAGCTCTGTAACTTCCGCCATTACCAAATTTAGCAACATTTAGTACACATATCCGAAACAATGTACATCTCTACATCATCGATGAGAGCAGTGTTCCAAAATTAGTAGTGTTTAGTACTTTTCGTGCAATTATAGTCCACATGTCCAAAACCACCTCCATATCTCAATGCCAGATACCAACAATGACCTCAATATCAATGATCCTATACCCAATACCAACTTTAGTAGCACTTAGTAAATTTCAGAATTCCAACTTAAAACTCAATTTTCAACCACAGACACCAACATCCTTATCAAATTACAGAATTTCAGCTCTATTCCTTTGCCCAATACCGTATTCGGTACCCATTAGTATTTTTCGAACAATTATAGTAGATATTTCCAAAACCACCTCCATATATCAAGGATACGTATGAACTGCGAAACTAAAATTACAAGTTAGTAATTTTTGTACACATTTCCAAAACCACCCTATTATTACAAAAATATCACCAACTGCGACCACAATACAAACATGAAAAATTAAAAAAAAAAAAAAACAAGTAAGAAACATTAGGTTCGGCCAGGCCGAACTTTTAATACCCTCCACCTTTCGGTAAAGAAAGCAATTTTTTATAAAAGTATCTGAATTCAAATGTGTTCCACTTTAAACTACCGTGATACGGGGGGCATAGAAAAACGTGGACCTATGCATTATGCATTTCGGAATCGGAGCTAGAACCCATTATGATCAACAAATACCAATTTTTACACAAATCCTATAGAAAATATGGCAAAAATCATCAAAATGCCGAATATAGGGAGGTACCGTTGTATGGGGGCTATACAAAACCGTGGAGCTATACGTACACCGGAGCTAGAACACATTATGAACTACAAATACCAATTTTTAGACAAATTCGTGGAAAAATGTGGCGAAAGTCATCATAATACCGAATATCGGGAGGTCCCGTTATATGGCGGCTATACCAAAACGTGGATCGATACATTTTCAATACCAACCACCCTAGACAGAATACAAATTGTTCTGCCAAATTTTGAAGCTCTATGTCAAATAATGTGGGTTGTATCGGCATTTCAATAGACAGACGGACATCGTTAAGTCGACTTAGAATTTTTTGCTGATCATGAATATATACTTTATGGGGTCTACGACGAATATTTATGGATGTTACACCTTTTCAAGGTGGAGGGTATAAAAATTCGCCTAAATAAAGAGCGTTATATAGGGCCAATACGAAGACCTGCATAATTAATTTTTTGTCATAGGCTGTAGTACAGATTCCGAACTCTAAATACGAAATTAAAAAAAAATCCGGTAAATATTATTGATAATAGCATCAAAATAGGGAGGTGCCGTTATATGTGGGCTATACGAAGTCGCGGCATGTCCATAGAGCATTTTCTGTTTTTTCGGTCAACTGCGACCAAAAAAAAAAAATTTCAAAATTTTGAACCTAAACCAAACTGTGCCATGTTTAGTAACATTGAGTACAGTTCGCACACTTAGTACATATTTTCAAATCCGTCTTAAACTTACTTTCCCACCTTAAATCCAAATTTTAAGTTTTTCCGTTCACAATACCAAATGGTACCATTTCAGAAGATTTCTATAATTTTAGAACTTTTCTTTAAAGTTCGAAATTTCAAAATCGCAGCCTTATCACACGCCTGACCCCACCAAGACTGACTTTCGTGTCAAATTTCTAGATTCTAGCTTAAGCCGTTTCGTCTAGGCGTTGATTCTCGGTCAGTTAGTCAGTTATTTCAATACTTTTTCATATATATCCCGAAATAGACAAATTATCCTTAATTCTGTTGTAAAACAGGCACAAAAATCGTAAAACGGAGCAGAAATTTTTATTGATTTGTACAACAACGTGGACCAATTTCTTATCTGGAAAATGTTGTCAAACTATCCAAACACCTGAAAGATTTCGACAATCAATCATCTAGGTCGATTATAATGCATAGTAGAGAGTATAAAAATAGAATTTCGATTAAATTTTATTATTTTGGTTGAAACGTATTGCTTCTAAAATTCTGGAGACTAAAAATGTCTCGAAGCCTTTATAAATATTAGGATAATGTTAATGCCCTCAGCCTACAGAACGTATACATTGTCTGATACGCCCAAATTGAAATAACATTTACAATATTTCATACCGTTTAGGGTTGCACATTATACTATTTCGATAAAAATTATGTTAAGTGCAAACACTTAAAACATTAGCTCACCCACTACTGCCCCACAAAAGTTCAAAATTTTTCGGAAAATCATACATTTCTCTCTCATAAAACAAATCGCTTAGCCGATAAAGTCGAAATGTTGGGTATGGTAACATTAAATTAAATTTTGGTGAGAAGTGAGGTGAGAATCACATGTTATAATGAACAATACTGAAACTTTGCTTCCGCCACTACCCCAATATGTGCTAAAATTTTGAATAATAATAACTCTAAAACAAACATGAAAAATATTAACCCACTGTTTCTCATACATATCCTCAAAAGTTCAAAATGTTTCGCATGAAGACAACATATATTGGCCCACGCTTTCTGTTACATCTCTCATAGGGAATTAACATTTTAGATAATCGGAGCTCTCATTAAATTCAAGGTCATTCCGCAGCTTTCTTCAAAAATAGCACACTTTATACCAACATTAAATCTGGAATCTGGATATGTATGTCTAGTATTTATAATAACAAGTAAAAGAGCAGTATGTTCGGCTGA
The DNA here is from genome assembly GCF_030504385.1 of Musca domestica. Lineage (NCBI taxonomy): Eukaryota > Metazoa > Arthropoda > Insecta > Diptera > Muscidae > Musca > Musca domestica. The sequence goes on along the minus strand of NW_026712379.1, from coordinate 392,955 downwards.
GCTGAACTTGGAATACCCTCTATCATTTGGAAGGAATTTGCAATTAAAAATAAGCAAAAAAGCAGCTTAGTTCGGCCGGGCAGAACTTTTAATACAAAATCCGTTTAAGTGGTGAACTTTATATAAAAATTTTTTGTCATAGGCTGTAGTACCCATTAAGATCTTCAAATACGAAATTGGAAACAATTCCGGTGAATGATGTCGCTAAAATCATCAAAATATCGAATAAAGGGAGGTACCGTTATATGGGGTCTATACGAAGACGTAGACGAATTTTTTAGACAAAGGCTGTAGTACCCATTACGAACTTTGAACACGAAATTTAAAACAATTCTGGTGAATAATGCCACTAAAATCATCAAAATATCGAGGATATACGAATGCATGGACCTGCTTACGAAATTTCCAGGCATAGACTGTAGTACCCATAATAATAAATAAATAAAATAATTTTGCTAAAATCATCAAAATACCGAATATCGGGAGCTACCGTTATATGGGGTCTATACGAAAACGTGGACCGACATGGCCCATTTACGAACTTAACCTGCCTACTGGCAAAATACACATGTATGCAAAATTTTAGCCTTCTATCTCAATTCGTTCGAAAGAAAGACCCACAGACAGATGGACATAGGTAAATCGTCTTGGAATTTTACGCTGATCCAGAATATATACTTTGTAGTGTCTATCATGAATATTTCGAGGAATTACAAATGAAATGACAAAGCTAATATACCTTTCATAGAATGGTGGAAGGTATAAAAATCCGATGAAAAATACTGCAAAAATCATAAAAACATCGAATATAGGGAGTTACCGTTGTATGGGACCAGAACGAAGACGTGGACCTGTTTATGTAATTTTTGTCATATACATTACGATATTCAAATACGAAACTTGAAATAATAGTGTCGCTTATATCAGCAAAATAGTGAATATAGGGAGTTACCCTTATATAGGGGCTATACGAAGACGTGTACATGCATAGGCAATTTTCGGCCACAGGCTGAAGTACCCATTATGAACTTACAAAACAAAAAATTCCGATGGGTAATGTCGCTAAAATCATCAAAATACCAAATATAGGGAGGTACCGCGGTCCAATTCCAAAAGTCAAGAAAAAGTAAAATTTTATCAACCTGCTTCATATCGTTTAGTTCGAAAGCTAGAGTGATTTCCACAAACGGACACACAGACAGAGTATATACACTTTATGGGGACTAAAACTTATATTTCGAGGTGTTACAAACAGAATGAAAAACTCCCACCCCCTCTCAACTTTGGGAAAAACATTTAGAATTGGTTAATAAAGTATAACATCTTCGCTCTTTCATATATATTTCCCTTCTGCCCCTCCGTCTTAGTTGATAGTTCGTTTGGATTTACTTATATATACCAAAGACTCCCTTTTTGATCTCTCTTTGTTGAATTTAGTCTCCTCTCCGTTATTGTAGATTATTTGAGAAATACACAACATTTACAAAATTATTTTACTTGAATTTAGACATAAGTCAATAAACAACCTTAACTTATTAACACTTTTCCAACACTACAACAACAAGAGAAGAAAACAGCCATTCTTTGCCGCACAGATCTATCAATTTGTATTTCATTTAAATTTCATAAATTACACATCCCTTATATGTTTGCCATCAATAATTGTCATTGCCATAATTAAAAGAGTGTTAGCGTTGGATAAGTTTTGTTCTTTTTCAATTATTTATTTATTTATTAAGCCAACCACGAAGTTATTGATTCATCCATCCATTCTTGTTTATCCATTTGTCCAGCCCGTCCATCCATCGATGCATCCATTCATTCATTTAATATCGCATTATTATTTATTCAGATCACATGGGACCATAATGTTATATTTTATGTCATTTTTTGTGATTCCTCTCGGTTTTTTTTTACGACAACTTCTGGTTGCTGCTCCGGTCTGGTCAGGTCTGGTTTGGTTTGCACGCTTATCAATGGAATGCATGACCAAAGTAGAAGAAGAAAACCATCGGACATAAACTAACTGGCAGAGGAGATCAATTCATTTGTTTGGCATTCGGGTTATGATATTAATTTTTAATTGCTTGTATTGGCTATCCTTTTGGGAGGTCCCCCAAGTTAACATTTTAATTTGTGTTGGAATCGATACTTGAGTTGTTGCTTCTTTTTTCGATATTTTGTTTGTTCCAATAAAAAAGAAACAAATACAATGGCATATGCAGCGATATGAGATCATAAACGAAAATAGATGGACATTTAGTTATGCATTCCATATTTGGTGCGACATAAGTGTAACCATAATCAAAAACTGGTTAGCTGGGTATTCTTGGGGATGAAAAATTTCAATTATATACATTTTTCTAATTAACAAAATATGAAGTACCATATTGCGAGAGGAATTGTAAAACGTTAAATCTATATATAAGACGACGATTTCGTACCATCTCGCTTGGAATTGTAATTAATGAAAGTTGTAAATATGTACAAAACTCAGATAGATGGAAAATATACGGTCAGCAATTTAATGTTTTGTCCTGGATTCAACAGGACGGCGCTACGTACCAAATATCCAAAGGTGCACTCGACTTAAAAAAAATAAAAAAATAATAAATAAATAAAAACACAGCAAGGAAAACTCAAAAGTCGAGATGGGCCGACTATATGATACCCTACACCACTCTGCATATTTAGTAGAGCACCCATAACAAAATAATTTATTTGAAGTAGATCATACCACCTTCCAAAATTTGGCTTTATAGCATTTATAGTTTGAGGGTCTTAAACACAAAAGGCGATGAAACATATATATGAGAGATATAGCTATATCTCAACCGATTTTCAGCAAATTTGATGTACTTACTTCTAGACTGAATTTGGTCGAATGTGCCAAAATTCAGGTCATTTGGACTGATATTGGCCATTAGGAGCACAATTAATCCGAAATCGGTTGAAGATATATATGGGAGCTAATCTGAACCGATCTTGACAAAATTTGATACACTTATTTCAGAGCTGTATCTGATGTCTGGTATCAAAGATCATTGTTGTGGAATACATATTACGCGTGTGAAGGACTTCAAACCCCAAATCGGATAAAACATATATATGGGAGCTTTAGGTATATCTGATCCCATTTTCACCACATTAGAAGTACTGGTTTCTAGGATGAAATGGTCGGAAAAGTAAAGAAGCGACTTGATCGAAACCCACGTCGCAGTGGCAGAAAATGGCTCATGAGCTGAACATATCGCAATATTCCATTCGGCAAATATTGAAAAATGAGCTCGGGGTAAAGCCATTGAAATTCCAAAAAGTGTAAGAACTTACACCGCAACAGAAATAAAATAGATTCAAAAGAGCTTCACTTGGCCGAAAGTGATGAACTGGCGAATTTGGTTTTTTTCCGATGAGAAAACATTCATTGTCCAGCAGTTTGTAAACAAACAAAATTATCGTGTTTAGTTGCCAAAGAGGTGATGGTGTGGACCGCCATAACAGCCGATGGTCGCTATCCGTTGGTATTAATAGACGTGACATCAGAATAAATGCCGAATATTATCGCGAAAATATTCTGGAGAGTGTATTAAAGCCTTGGGCACGCAAACATTTTGGACGCAGACCTTGGACATTCAGCATGCGCCACCCATGGTTACAAAATTAGGTTCCTCGCTTAATTTCCAGCGTACAAAGGCCACCAAAATCTCCCGATACCAATCCGTTGGACTATTGTGTCTGGAGTATTTTGGAAAGCAAGGTTTGCACTAAAAAATACCAAAGTGTCGATCACCTCAAGCAAGCGCTTCGCCGGGAATGGGCCAAAATACCGCAGAGCAACATTCGGGCAGCGAGTGACGGTTTAATTGGCCGTTTAAAGGCCATAGTTCGTGCCAAAAGTGACCAATTCGAACAAATCTAAACTTATTCTAAAATTTGATGCTATTTCCGACATTTTTTGCTTTCATTTAATACAAATTAAAAAAAAAAAATGTAAAAATTGTGGCGTTTGCCTTTGTTGCAGTTTTTTTTATCTCACCCTGTATGTCTGTATTAAAATATTCTCATATGCATTCATAATATAAACGTATATTTTCTACAAGTAAAACTGCTAAATATATCGGGCCCGGCCAAACTATTGTCATTTCCTTACTGGTTCATATGATCAGCTGCTGGAGTTGAACTCGCAATCTTCTGATATGTAGCTAAAGATATTGCACACCGGTTTTGATTATGGTCCAAAGATATTGCATAGAAATTTCACGCAAATCACTATCCCAGTGAATGCTTCTTTGTGCAATACATTTAAATTCAAACATTCACACATGTTTTGGGAATCGCCTTTCCTTAATCACCTGAACAGTATCCTTAACATTTGCTTTGATTTAGCAGCCCTCCATGGGAACCCTATGACGTTCCATATTTCCCTGAAATCTTTAATTATAACTCTGCAAACCTTAACCTATTTGTCAACATCTCGCAAAAAGAAAAGCAGAATAGACATTATTTAACATTTAATTATGACTGCTTTTCGATTCATCAACGTGGCTATTAAATATGTAATTTGTTTGATTTCCTTTTCCTTGAAATCCGGTCTACTTTTCTGTTTCGTTTCCTTAATTAGTATCGGACTATTGTAAAATTCCCATCAATACCTTTTAATTATTTGCAAAAGAAACAATTGGCAAAAGCCTCTGTTCTGCTAAAACTTAAGTTGATGCTCAAGATTATTAAAATTATTGTGGAAACCATTGGCAACTGTAATTTTGTTTTTTGTTTCTTTTTTAACAAAAGACCGCTTCTGTTCGCTGCTTCTGTGTAATATCCGTTGTCACAATTAATAATAATACAAATAATGAAAATACTAATGAGTTGATTCTCTTTCGACTATTTCTATTCTTTTCTTCCTTCACCTTCCTCGCTCTTGCTGCCTTTCCGAATTTCGATTGCACACATTTTGTTGCAATGTTAATGTTTCCCTTTTCTTCTAAATGGATAAACCACCCAAACACCTACACCCACCACCCACATAAATACAAATCGCGTTCACCCACCCCCTGCTCACGAACAGAGAGCATTTTCAAAGAATCCTTTTGTGACCACGACGACTTTGATGACGTATTTTACAAACGTATGGCCACCCCACTGAGAATGAGGATGAACAAGACCACCGCCACATCTCCGGCTGGTCGCATCGGGGCTGGTAATGTTAGTATTCGCGGGACAGCTAATTTCCTGGGGGTCAATGATAATGTTCGACGACGGCATAGCCTCTATACGTTTAATGATGATAACTGTGACAATGTTTTGCTTAGAGATGTGTCATCCAGCTCTGATTCACTCTTTACAGACCCGCCACTATCGCCGAACAGTACCAGTGTTGTAACGGCACCTCTTGCAGATTCCCCCGGCGATCTATGCCCCAATTCCACTGCAACAGATAATGACGATGAATTCCTGGACGGCGAGGACGATGACGATGATGTAGATAGTTCGGCAACAGCAACATCAACGACTACCAAAAAGACAAATAAAAATCTAACGCACAATAAATCACTATCCTACACGGCAGTCCAGTTGCCAACCAACCTGGAACAGCATCTATTGGCGGCAGCAGCAGCAGCCAATGCGAATGCAATCCAAGCGAAAAAACAACGACCCCTCAGTGAAATAAGCATCGCTTCCGGCGATACCTCGGGAATTCTCTCGCCAACAACGGCTCGGGCCATATACGAATTACGTAAGCGCCACCAAGCGGACAAGTTATCGCTGCTGTCAGTGGCCAAAACAAGCTATTTGGAAATTGTGCCAACCGAATTGCCCACAGAATCCAGTCCGGAGAGTACCGATGAACAAATGGCCATGCACTTGGGCAAGAAGCTGGCGCAGGTATTGAGTGGCAATTCAGCTGGTGCTGGAGGTGTCACCAATGCTGCCGGTGTTGGGACGGGCGTAAATACCAATAGTGCTGGCACTCCTGGTTCGCCGCTGCCTGATAATGGAAATTATTTCATTGCTGCAACAACGCCAACAACAACCGCCACCAATGAACTCTTCAACATTGCCAAAGCAAAGAAGATTGAATTGCCAAGTTTGTCGTCACGTTTGGTGGCAAGTGCCGCTCCGTCGCTCGACAGTCATGGCATGCAGTCAACAACAGGTGAGTACAGAAAATAGAATAATAATTATTACATTTTTCGCAGAATAATTTTATGAGCTTCATTTCATAAAGAGAGCAAAATGTGTAATGAAGCAGGAAAAAGTGGGAAATCGTACTAAATGGGTACAAAACAGTACAAAAATGAATAAAATATCCATATTAATAAAACGAATTACCAAAATTGGTATGATAACCACTTTTAGTGAGTAAAGTTAAATTATGACAGCGACTTTGTTCAATTATGCGTTTTTCGAAATTCGTCCTACAAGGGTACGAAAAGTACAAAAATGTTCTAACTATAGTACCATATTGAGTGATTGGGAGATACTAGAGCTCTGAATTTTTGTACGTCAGTTTGTCTATGATAAAGAAATGGCGTACTTAAAAAAATATTTTGGAAATTAATACTTGAAGTACAAAAAGTATTAAAAGCTAGAAAATTTGGTATATATGCAGCTAGATCTGTAGATTTAGAACCCCTACAAGTCCATACGCATATGTCGGAACTTGTACAAATAATGAAACACTTATAAAAATAACCTAAATAAAAATATAGAAATATAGTAAATCAGTTTGTGCTGTTTTTATACCCTTCACCATACATAGTATGGAAGGTATGTTATGTTCGTCATTCCATTTGTAACTCATCGAAATAATAATTGTAGACCCAACAATGTAAATATATTCATAATCAGTATGAACTTCTGAAACGATTTAGCCCTATCCGTCCGTCCGTCTGCCCGTCCGTCTGTCAATCCGTTGAAATCACGCTAGAATCAAAACGAATTAAGATAGAAAGCTAAAATTGTGCACAGATCAGATATCACCACGATATCGATATCACCTTTTTCAATGGAATTGTTCTTAATAACTACTTTAACCCCTGAAAAAGAATAGTCTTTATAGGTCTATGATCTCGTATATCCCCCATATAACTGTACCTCCCGATATTCGTTATTTTGATGATTATAGTCACATTTTTCAATGGCATTGTCGGAAATTCTACACAAGGAGTTCTCTCTGAATACTTTACCAACTGAAAGAGAATTTTCTATATAGGTTCACGATATCGTATAGCCCTCATGCAATGGTACCCCCCGATATTCGATATTTTGATGATTTTAGCCACATTTTTCAATGGAATAGTCTGAAAATCCACACAAGGAGTTCTCTCTGAGTACTTTACCCCCTGGAACAGAATTGTTTATATAGGTCTACGTTTTAGCATAGCAACCATATAACGCTACCCCGAGATATTCGGTATTTCCAGGATTCTCGCAACATTATTTAACGGAATTGCATCAAATTTCGTATTTGAAGTTCGGAATCGGCACTACAACCTATAACAGAATTATTAAGAGGAAATATCCCACAAGCTAATATATAGCAGAACCAGAATTGTAAAATGGTAAGCAACATTGGATGCTACTTCATATCGAAATAACAAAATATCGTTGAGATAAATACTGTCCTGAACTACACAAATCAAGTACTCGAAAAAAAGCTAGTCCCTCTTTGCCACAAAAAATTACTTGTGCAGGTCCTTGTCTTCGTATACCCCATATATGGTTTTTATATAGATCCTTTCAATTGGTAAAGGATATGTTCGGACTGACCGAAATTATGCTTTTTTACTTGTTTAGGTCTACATTTATGATCTAATGAATTTTCCCTGTAATTTTTTTTTGTGTTGCACAGTGTTATCGTCGATTGTTTACCTTATATTGAAATATAATGCCAAGACCTTCTTTTCCGATATCCTTATTCTTTCAAATTAGGCTGATACTATAGCGGCCCGAGTGATTCCGGATTCTTGTATGTAAGCAATTTTACGTCCGGAGATCTGGAAAAGCCATAGTTTAAATGACGTCAGAAGTCGAATCAGTATTGCAGGATGATTTTCAAGTACTTCATCCTATCGAAAATTGTAACAAATTCATCACGAAACTTGGTGGTATGGATGAATCTACGGAAACGCTTTACTCTTTACTGCGATTTGCCTTTGAAAACGACATATACGCAGTTTTAAACGTAAACCCCAACGTTGTAGAAGTAGCTGTGAATTGTAGTCATGTACACGCACAGCCGTATTTCTAATGTGTCCTACAAGTGATCTCTGTTCTCAAACGGGGGACAGTTTGTCATCAATTCTGACACCAAAGACTCGCTTCGTGAGAAATCTTGCCACCATGATACATGTTTGTCCGTCGAACCAAACGATTACAAAAAATGCCATGCATACCGGCTTTGGTAAAGTCCAAACCAACAGCTATTGTCCCCATTGCGGGATTGAAACCATCCATGGCATATGTTGTGGAGTGTTTTGCTCAAAATCCAAATTGGTTAATAATATTTTCCTCTTTTCGATAACCCGGTTGCTTCGGCGCAGTGGGAAGTGTAAAAAAGCTATCCACTGGCTTCTCTTTCCTAGATGTGAACCCTGTTTATGTTTGTCATTTTTGGTATTCTGTAACAGGAAATCCTTGAACCTAACCTAAGGGGACTGAAATTGAAATGAAGGTTTGCATCCAATTACATACCGAACATGCATATTTAGGATTTGACATACGCACTCGTGTACACACACACACACCCACATGCATCGCACACTCTTGACAGGACATTAAGAATCAGAATCATTAGTAAAACGACCATAATCAACATTTAAAAATCTCAACCGAAAAGAAAACTTTATTTAATTTTGATGTAATTTACCTGAGGTTTCATTTGGCAAACATATTTAACCATGATTCTGTTCCGACAACCTTCTGTTTTATCCGTTCATCCATCTTCTTTTCCTTCGCCTTTGCATCGAGAATCTGGTTATGCCCAGATGCCAGAGGCATCATCCGAATATCATCGGTAAATGAATGACTAGCTGGCTGGCTAGCTGGTTCTACTTTTGTGTTTCGAAGAAGAGGGATGAGGGGATAGGTGCACCCATTTTGCTATTTTTGGTAAGGGTTTTATCTTCTTCTTCCTCTTCTTTCTCTCGACAAATGTTTGCAGTTGAATGCAAATATTTTTCATTTGCAAGATGTAGGAGAGGAGACCATAACAATCTGGCATTTGAATAAAATACTTTGGCACTCCATGTGGAAGAAGTGTGAGTGGGAGCCACAAACATGAGAGTAGTCCTTGAAATGTGGTAGAGGAGGAGGGTAGTATTCACAGGTTTGTTAATTTAGCAATTTTCTTTTCAAATGGCTTTCTAGTCACTACAATCGAAAAGTGAGACAAGCAAAAATGAAAAACAAGCTGTAAGATCTGGGGGCAAAAAACAAAAACAAAGTCTCAACGCACAGAAAGACAGACGGGCGGACGGACGGACAGTCGGATAGATTGAATACAAAGATATGTACGAAAATAGAATTGAATGAAAAGCTTGTCGGTTCTTAGCTGTGCATAGCAAGAGGTAATTAACCTTTGTGGCCAATTCAGCAAAGCACCAGCATCGACATCGTCATCGTTATTAACATCTGCATCTGTAATGGCATTAGAGAACCTTTATCGCCTACATCAGTGCGTCTCCCAAGTCCCAGAGTTGGCCTCTTCCATGATGAGAAGATTGGAAAGAAAGTACGAAACATTTTCATTATTGACACATTAAATTAAATGAACACTCCCCAAAATACTCGACCAAACGAAATTCAATTCAACCAGAATTTGGGCATCCGGTAGCCAAGTCTATTCTTCGTCAGCACAGTCTGAATGTCTGTTGGTTGGCTGGCTGGTTGGTTTGTTTGTTGGTTGGTTGGCCAGAAACAAAAAAGTCTCAACTAAACGGACATCGGCAGGGTAAACAGTCCTTCAATGAGTGCATTTCCAACAAAATGCTTTAGTCCTTTGAGCCGATACACTTGTCTGGAATTTGTGTTCGTGTGTGCACACATTAGGCCTTCTTACGTATGTGTAGGTGAGTGCGTGTGTGTGTGTGAGCATGTTTTTGTTTATATTGTGTTCTAGTGAAAAAGGAATTACTGGAAACCCCTCTTGACCAAGGAGGAACGGTTATACAAACAGTAAACAAATAAAAAGTGGCCAGAGTTTACGACTCAGGGGGCTACAAATCTAATAAAACTCAATGATTTGCCAAGTGAGATGAATCTCAACAAGGACACACGCACATGCACACCACCGACACACACACACACAAGACGACACATGCTCCCATCTATCATTTGAGAAATTTCATTTCAATCTTTGTGTTCTTAAAATACTGTATTCATTCGATATAATGGATATGACATTTATGTGCATATGTTCTGTGTATTGGATGACGGACATTTTTTCCGCAAATTGCGGAATTCTCGACTTAATAGCTGAAATAAAATAAAGTGTCAGTTTAAGGTAATTGTTTTTTTTTTTCTTTTTGTTACAGTATCGAATCAGTGTTGTATTGTATATTTGAGATTTATTAAAATAACTTGACCATATCAGCATTGTGGCTAGAAAATGTTCCTTTCGAGACCTCTTTAGCAAGCGTACGAAAAGTACTAAAATGTACTAACAATTGAATTCTTTGTATGACACAAATGGAATGAAGCAACATTCTGAAATTTGGAATGAGAGTCACTGATGGAGTGCAGATTAGATGTACCAAAGGGGTTTTGGAAATTCGACCATTAAACTTACAAAAAGTTCTAAAATGGTACTAAACTTCTAAATTGGTGGGTTCTATGTGAACCGACTTTAAAAACTTTCAATTTGATATGAAAACCACATAAAAAGCTGGTTTTGGAAAATTGGCACAAGTGTGCGAAATGTGCTGAATGGTACTAATGTGGAACAGTTTGCTCAAGGGTGAACATATTAAGCTGGATTTTTTTTAAATTTGTATTTGGGTGCCTGTTGGTGGTTGGTTTGTGATAAAGAGGTGGTTTTGGAAACGTGTCCTATAAGTGTACGAAAAGTACTAAATAGTACTATATTAAATACAATGTAGTACTATATTTGGTATTGAGTGATGGAATAGAGCTGGAATTCTCAATGATGACATTGAGGTCTCTGTTGGTACCTTAATTTGAGATATAGAGTTGGTTTAGGAAATGTGTACAATAATTGTACTAAATATTGGTTGAAGAAATAGAGCTGATTGTTGTTGGGATATGCGTACTAAATGTTACTAAATTTGGGAGAATTGAAAAAGTTTTGGACAAAAACATTAAACTTCAAAATCAAAGATTTTAAGGACTTTCTAGTGTATAAGGTGAACATTTTCCTATTATTCTTTCGAAAATGGAAAAAATGTCGTATAAGAAGTAAACAAGAAGTTTTGTTTACAAAATGTTGTTAAACTGAACAAATTGTGTATTTTGAGTTTAAACCAGTAAGGAAAGGTCAAAAGTCGGGCGGGGCCAAATATATGATACCCTAAAAGTTTATATTGGGAATTTATGTGAAGTAGGTCATACCGACGACTTCGATAAGAATTATATAAAAAAAATATTTATTAGCGCTATAGATATACCGGACCGAGTTTCACCAAATGGTCAAATTCTGTTAAATATGAAAAAATCTATTCAATTTGGGCTGACATTACATATATGGTGAACAATAACCTTAAAATTGGATGAAGATGTATATCGAAGCTATATAAAGATCTGAACCGATCTCGAAAAAAAATTGGCAGAGGTTATTTTGAGCAGTATCTGATGCCCGGTATCAAATATCATTGTTGTGGAGTGCACATTACGAATCTGAGGGAATTTTATGCAAATCGGGTGAAACATTTATATGGAGCTATAGCTATATATGAACCGATATACACCAAAGTTTGAAACACTTGCTTCTGGGCTGAATTCCGTCGGAAATGCCAAAATTAAGCCCATTTCGGTTAAATTTTAAACATTTATTTCTTAGCTGTATCTTATATCTGGTACCAAAGATTATTGTTGTGGAATGCAGATTACGCATGTGAGGGACTTAAAACTCCAAATCGGATGATACATATATATGGGATAGCTCTATTTGAACCGATTTTCACCAAATTTGAAGTACTTGTTTCGAGGATAAATTCAGTCGGAATTTCCAAAATTCAAGTCAATTGAACTGATATTGGTCATTTGGTGCCCAATGAACCCTAAGTCCTTTAAAGATATATATGGGAGCTGGGAGCAATTTCAATTTGGTTTGTCCAAAAATGTTGTTTGGAAAATTTCGTCGCGATCGGATAAAAAATGCGACCTGCATTTTGTTTACAAAATATATGAACAGACGGACTGACATGCATGGATTTAGCTCCAACTGACTGACATCTTAAATTTGCATGTCAATCAGGAATATACAAATTTTTCGGTATCCCGCGAATATTTCGAGATGCTTACTGTAGAACACTACATGGTTAAATTTGTTAGGCGGCATGGCCCATTTACGAACATAACCTGTCTACAGGCAAAATACACTTGTGTGCAAAGATTTAGCCTTCTATCTGAATTCGTGCGAAAGATTACGCTATTACAACAAACATACAATGTAGGGTCTATCATGAGTATTTCGAGGAGTTACAAACGGAATTAATTAATATATGCTCCATAGAATGGGTATATGGTATGGTAGAGGGTATAAAAACTGTTTTTTTTTTATTCTGCTAAGCACTGTTTATATTGGGGTGTGTAGATTTAGTGATCCACAAATGTACTCTTAATGTTTATATTGCATACCTTTAGGAGTAAATACTGGACGATGGTTCTTATCAATATTTTTGACATTCGTAGACACTTAATCTAAAGGCAAAACATATAAAGATTGGACAAGATAGAGTCAAAATATTGTCACCAGGTGTATTTACCTCTGTTGTTGTGATATCGCACCAACATAGAGACCAACGTTAAATGTTGATGCATTTTCTCAAGTCTACCATTTTATGTCTTTGGATAACCCCTCACCCATAAATGAGATTTTATTAGATTTCAACGATATTTTTTAGTTCGCAAAATCAGTTTTACACTCTTCATGAAGTCAACTTTTAAATGTTTAGTATTATTTATAATTTATAAATTTTAATAATTTGTTTTTATTAAGAAGTTGAATACTTAATACTTTTAAAATCCTAGCTTATTATTTCTGAAATATCAAATTATTATCAAGTTTAGATAAGAACATTCCTATGTGATTTTATGATATAAATTCATATATATATATATGTTTATACATATCTCTGTGTGTATTCGCAAGTAACATCAACTCCTACAGCCGCCAGAAAAAAACCAAGCAGAGCCATCCTCAACATTAAAAGAAACCACATTCATTTCCATTAATAATTTCCAACATTTACAGGCCACCAAAAAGCTATTTGAAAAACAAATAAAATAAACAAATGCCCCACCGAAGGGGAAGACAATGTACCGCCTACACCCAAATCCACATATAAACACACACACACATGATATTATCAGGTGGCTTTACGACGATTACTTTATGGTCTTGTTGAGTCCTTTGTTGGGGTGGGAAATAAAAAAATATTAATGGAAATTCTCAAATAAAGCTCGAAATCAAAAGATTCGCACTGTTTTTGCCAGTAGTACCCACCCATCTACTCCCTGACACACATACACACACATATATGCACGCATAAAATGTAAATAAACAGAAATATACGGCGTAGGCTACATTGTATTTTTGCAGATTTGTAATGTACGTCTTTGAATAAATGTACTATTTAATGTTTACATTGCTTCGAATGTATTTTCCATATTTTGCAACGCAACTGCCCGTCCCATTCGCCAGAATGTGGATATTCAGTTAAAGCCAAATGCCGTCAGCCAAAGATGTACACACGCATTCATCTTTAGAGCACCTCTCTTTTTAGATGTCGTTATAGTTTCCACCAAAGACAATGAGACACATTGGAATCAGTCGACTCAAATGTGTCAAATATCATGCCGAGGAAGAGGGAAATCAATACTAAGGATATTTTATCAATACCATTGTAGAACAATTTCAGTGTCATAAACTGAGGTATGTATTTTAAAGGAGTGATAAAAGTTTATGTTTTTTTTTTCTTTTTTTTTTTGTAAAAACCAAATCTAGCTGACAAATTTACCGCGATATTTCAGATACTTATTGGTGAAAATTTACCTCATAAAAATTCACATTTTTACATGATCTACATATAAGAGCACCGTCCGATTAAAGGTGTTTTTAAGGTTCTTGTCCTACATTACAGCTAAGGCGTCTATGCCTTAATATAATATCGGTGAATATAAAACATCCCCAAACAAATTAATGTAGGCCGAGATTTTGAAACAGTCCCCATATAACTGTAACCTGACAATTAAAGATATTTTGGCAGTTAAAAAGCCCAAATTTTCAAATAAATTTCAACATTATTTAAGTTTTTACACAATACGAGGGCGCTTCGGAAAATTCTTAGTCTATCAATGAAAGAGAATAGTTAGTTTTCCAAAAATATTTTTAGTTTTCAATATAATCTCCTGAAACTTCTTTTCTAGAAATTATATCCCTTGATTAAAATAGTTTTCCTCAAGGTCTTCAAAATAGTAGTTTACAACTGTAATTGCATCTTCATTTGAGGTAAAACGCTTCCAGCAAGGATTTTTTTTGGATTTGGGAATAAGTAAAAGTCACTGGGAGCTAAATCAGGAGAATAAGCTGGGAGTTCAAGCAACTCGTACTTTAATTCGTTGATCTTAGCCATTGTTAAAACACTCTTGTACGCTGGTGCATTGTTTTGATGAACAATTGTTTTTCTTGTTTTTTTTGTGTTATAATCGAGGACGTTTTTCTGGAATTTGTACATTTAATTGATCTAAAAGGTTGCAATAGTAGTCTGAATGTATTGTTTTACCCCTTTTCAGATAGACAATCAATAAATACCTTTGAAGTTTTAAAAAACCGTTGCCATAAACTTACCAGCCGCTTAAATTGTTTTTGCCTTTTTGGGGCAGCTTCAGTCCATTGTTTAGATTGTTTTTTTATACCCTCCACCATAGTATGGAGAGTATATTAAGTTTGTCATTCCGTTTGTAACACCTCGAAATATACATTTTAGACCCCACAAAGTATATATATTCTTGATCAGCATAAAATTCTATGTTCAATTATCCGTCCGTCTGTCCGTCTGTGGAAATCACTCTAGCTTCCGAACGAAATTAAGTAGGTTGATAAAATTTTACTCAAATGTGTATTATGCAGGACTTTTGGTTTTGAAAATGGACTATGTAGGTCCACGTCTTCGTATAGCCCCCATATAACGGTATCTCCCGATATGCGGTATTTTGATGATTCTAGCGACATTTTTTACCGGAATTGTTTCAAAATTAATATTTAAAGTTCGTAATAGATGCTACGGCTTAAGATGGAAAATGGGCGATGCAGGTCCAGGTCTTCGTAAAGCCCGGTACCTCCGATATTCGGTATTCGGTATTTTCATGATTTTGGTATTTAAAGTTCGCAATGGATACTACATCCTAAGGCAAAAATGAGTCATGTAGGTCCACGTCTTCGTATAGCCCTCATATAACGGTACCACCCCCCCCCCCCCTGATATTCGATATTTTCATGATTTTAGCGACATTATAAACATATATTTTTCAAGTTTCGCATTTGAATACTGTAATATCTTGTGACAAAAGTTGCCTATGCAGATCCACGTCGTCGTATAGACTCTAATATACGGCTACATTAGGTATTTTCACGATTTTAACAGAATTTTTAACGGATTTTATTTTTTTGAAAATTTTTAAATTTGTACCAAATGGTGGAGGGTATTCAAAGTTCGGCCCGGCCGAACTTACAGCTTTTTTACTTGTTTTTGTCCTTTAAGTATAGTGGTGGATCCATGCCTCATCAACAGTTATGAAACGACACTTAAAATCCATTTTATTTCGCTTAAACCAAAACCATAAGATAGGAAGCTAAAATTTTACACAGATCTGTCTTATGTCTGCAGGCAGGTTAAGTTCGAAGATGGACTACATCGGTCCACGATATCGTATAGCCCCCATATAACGGAACCCCGATATTCGGTATTTAGATAATTTTAGCCACATTTTTCAATGGAATTGTCTGAAAATCCTCACAAGAGGTTCCTTCTGAGTACTTCACCCCTCAGAAAAGAATTGTCTAAATAGGTCCACGTTTTAGTATAGCGCCCATATAATAGATATTCGGTATTTTCATGATTCTTGCGACATCATTCAATTATATAAAATTTCGTATGTAAAGTTCGGAACCGTAACTACAGCCTATGACACAAATTACTTATACAGGACCAAGTCTTCGCATAGCCCCCATATAGCGGTTTTCATTCGATCGGTATTTTTCGACTGATTTTTTTTTTTTTTTTGGAAATTTTTCAAGTTTCTTCCAAATCTGCGGAGGGTGTAAAAAGTTCGACCCGGCCGAACTTAGCCACATTTTTACTGGTTCTGTTTATACCGGGATTTGAGATCTTCTAGGCCGACGGAAGTTCTAAGATTTTTGGGGTTCTTCGCTATAATTTTGTTTCTCAGACTTCTGCTCACTCGTTCACGATTAATAAAAAGCAATATAATGGACAGGACTTCAATTTATCTGCCACTGTGTTTTTTTAAATTTCCTCCTTTTACCATATATGTATATGTAAGAATCATTCGTTCGGTCTACATACATTTGCATGTGTGGCAGCCGTTTATTTCTCTCTTTTCCATCAGTGTCAAGGAAAAACTCTTCAGGCTGATTGTTGTTTGGTGCAAAACACTTGAAGGTAATTTCTTTCATTTATGTGCAAAAGAACACACAGACACTCACTCATACACTCACGTATGCGAACATGTTTGGAACCTTTATAACATAACACCACCAGACAAAAATTGCAATAACCCCAACCCGATTGGAAGTGGAGCTACCTATTGACTAACATGTTCTTATATGCTTTCGAACCATTATAAATTTTTGTAAAAAAAACTCTGAGTAATTATCAGTACTGAAAACATTCATTTAATTTTGGATTTCCAATTTATTTTTCATTGTGCACAAAATTTGCAATTTTAGCCCGAATTTAATGGAAAAAAGTGTGTCAAATTTGATGAAAATCGGTTCACATAGATAAAAAGCCATATTTTTTATATATATTTTTTTAATTTTATTGAATGAAAGCAAAAAATGTTAGAATAAGTTTAGATTTTAGATGAAAGCAAAAAATTTTAGAATAAGTTTAGATTTGTTGGAATTGGTCACCTTGGACACGAATTATGACCTTCAAACGGCCGAATGTTGCTCTGCGAATTTTGGCCCATTCCCGGCGAAGCGCTTGCTTGAGATGATCGATATTTTGGTATTTTTTAGTGCCATCTTTGCTTTCCAAAATACTCCAGACACAATAGTCCAACGGATTGGTATCTAGCGAAAACCCTCATTTTGTAACCATTCTTGGGTGGTGCGTGCTGAGTGCGATGGTACTGAGTCCTGTTGGAATGTCCAAGGTCTGCGGTTAAAATGTTTGCGTGCCCAAGGCTTTAATACTCCTTCCAGAATATTTTCGCAATAATATTCGGCATTTATTCTGATGCCACGGTCGATTAATACGAGCGGAGAGCGAAAATCGGCTGTTATGACGGCCCACACCATCACCCTGGCCGGGTGGTGGCCAATCGAAGGTGCACATTTTCAGATGACCTATTTGGCAAGTAAACACGATCATTTTGTTTGTTTACAAATTGCTGGACAACAAATATTTTCTCATCGGAGAAAACTAAATTTAACTCTTTGGAGTGTATTTTCTTTCCGTTGCGGTGTAAGCTCTTACACTTTTTGGAATTTCAATGGCTTTACCCCGAGCTCATTTATTAATATTTGCCGAATGAATTCCATCACGAATAACTTTTTTCTGGAAAATTCTCACCAAAATGCTTCTGTACGCTTGTAAACAATATAATGATCTATCACTGGAATAAATTTAACAGCTGTCGGACGAGTGACTTGGAAATTACAGCAGTCTGAAGTTCGCTGCAGTTTTTTTCACCTTACCTTGTAGCTAAAGGTCCCATAGGTCGCGTCCGACTTTCGACCTATCATTATTTTCGATAAAAAAAAAACACTTTTTTCGAATTCGCTTCAATTTCATACCCTCCACCATATTATGGAGGGTATATTATGTTTGTCATTCCGTTTGTAACACCTCGAAATATACATTTCAGATCCCACAAAGTATATATATTCTAGATCAGCATAAAATTCTATGCCGATTTAGCGATGTCTGTCCGTCAGTGGAAATCGTTCTAGTTTCCGAACGAAATGAAGTAAGATGATAAAATTTTACTCAATGCAGGACTTTTGGTATTACCCCATATAGCGGTACATCCCGATATTCGGTATTTTGATGATTTAAGCGACATTATTCACCGGAATTCGGTATTAGAAGTTCGTAATGAATACTACAGCCTACAACATAAAATTGTCCAAATTTTTGCATAGCCCCCATATAATATTGTCTCCCTATATTCGGTATTTTGATGATGCAGGTTCACGTCATCGTATAGACCCCAATATAACGGCTACATTCGGTATTTTTGAGATTTTAACAGAATTATTAACGGATTTTATTTTTTTGAAAATTGTCAAATTCGTTCAAAGTTGTGGAGGATATTCAAAGTTTGGCCCGTCCGAACTTATAGCTTTTTTACTTTTTTTATCTCACAGTGCAATTTCCAATCTAGGGTGTATAATATTTCAAGTAGACTAAGTAAGGACCCCATTTTGTAAGGACCCCAATATTTTGAGCTATATTTCCTATACCGAGCTTTGGTATTTTATAGATAGCTTTGGAATGCTGCAAGAATCTTTGGTTAAAATAATGGGTCATGTCGGTAGAATAGCCCCTATATAAGAGTAATCCATGACTTCAAGTAGTTTTACGTTTTAGTCATATTTTTCAATTGATTTCGCCGAATTGTGGCATACCAAAAGTCAAGAGCGAACGTAAGGCGAATTTTTTTTTGCCAAAATATTAGACCTCTGTATAAAATATCGTGATTTCAACAGACATCCTTAAATCAATTTACAATTTTTATGGGGTCTCCGATGCCTTTTTCGATGTTTCGCAAGTGAAGTCATAAATTTAATATGCCCTCACTTTTTTCAGCTGGATTGTCTGAAAATACTCTACGTATTGACATAGGTTTTTGCTATTTATTCATTTGTTTAAAAGCGTACCACCACTAGCGTCACATCTTAGTGCCACACAGCCACCCACCACTTTTGTCACTCGAAACGGGACATTTATCGCAATTGAGACTGTAATTGCCAGAGTCCTTGAGCCGGTGTCAGGGTTTGCCGTTTGTCTGAATCTGTGAGGCTTCTCCTGTTGCTGTTTATTTAAAATTTATTTATTCCAAAACGAATCAAATGTAATTTAATTTAACAATAACAATAATAAACGTATTTTAAATTGTTGTTTGAATACATGTATCTAATGAATGTAGGATGTGTGAGTGTATGCATGTGTATGTGCGTGTTAATGTGCGTATGTTTTCTCGACATTACATATTTGATGAGATTTGATTCTAGTCTACAGCTCCTTTTGTTGTTTGTCTTTTCATTAGATCCATTTAAAATGAGACCATCCTTTGTTGTTCTGCCAAAGAATTTGCAAATTGGGGATGTTTTAAATGGATAACAACAACACCAACAGCATCGGAGGCAGCAGCAGCAGCAGCAGTAAACGCTTCTTAAATGCCAGAGAACATCAGATTTGTTTGTAATATCGAATGGAGCTGGAATTCTTCATATGTAAAATATGACCTGCGGCATTTGTGGTTGTGATTAAAATTGTTTGAAATCAAGACGAGGAAATTGATAATGTTTATTAACGTTTCTCGTTTGGGGGCATATTTTGGAAATTGTTTCCAGTTTCGACATGGAAATGTGGGGAGGAGGAATTATATGCGAAATGTACATGGTCGGTGTACATTTCGCATGTGAAAACAACTAAACATTTTCCATGGAATTCTAAACATGCAGTTTTAATTCAATTTCATGAATAATAAAAAATGAACAAAACCTGATTTTAACAAGGCTTGCACATAAACATAATTTGTATGAACCCCCAAAGTCCGTTCCAGGTTTAAATTGAATAAAATATATGAATATTAAAAAAAAACTTTATAATTTTTATAGCATTCACCATATTATGAAGGGTATATAAACGTTCTAATGTCGTTTGTCTGTCATTCTTTTATAACCAAGCTATGTTTAGAACGAATGCCTAAAATTTTGCACACGTGTGTATTTGGTCAACTGTCGTAATTTAGCCATGTCGGTCTAGGTTTTCCTATGTTCGTCTGTCTGTCATTCCTTTATAACCAAGCTATGTTTCGAACGAATCGAGATAGATTGCTAAAAATTTGCACAATTCTGTATTATGTCAGTAGTCGTAATTTGGCCATCGATCCACGTTATCGTCACATATTCGTCATTTTAACGTTCCGAGCCACGTTTTATAATGGAATTGTTTCAAATTGGGTATTTAGAGTTCGTAATAGTTTCTACCTCCTCTGAAAGAACACTGTCTGTATGGGTCTGCGCTTTCCTATGGACCCCAGATATTTAGTATTTTGATGTTTGAAATGTAGTTTTGATTGTTCGCAATAGATACCATCTACAACACATCAACCTACAGCCCCCATGTAGTGGAACTTCCCGATATTTGATATTTCAATAATTTCTAGCAACATGATTAACAAATATGTTTTAAATTCTGTATTTATAGTTTTTAATCCGATCTACCTCTGGTGACAGTACATATAGGTACGATTTCATATAGCCCCATATGATTTTAGCCATGGTTTGATTTTTAAAATGATTTTTTGGTGTTTGAAACTCGCAATACATACCAACCCCTTTAGCAGAAAATTGGTTCACGGTTTGATATAGGCACCTAATGATATTTTTAAGACATTGACTGAATTATTTAATAAAAAAATATATCCTTGAGATGATTTGCCAACTCTTAAAAAATTCGAACTTCGAAACATAGAAAAAAGCTAAATCAATTTCCTTTGTGAGTCCCTGAAAAAAATGTTCTTATATGAATGTATGCTTACGAAAGCGATCCATGTAGCAATTACGATATTAGTAATATTTTTCCAAAGAAAATACATTTGGGCGCCACGGCGATATAAAAAATGTGCCACAAAATAAGACATAACGAACGGGTCAAACAAAACGGAATTCTCTTAGAACTGAAGTTTATGCGCAGCTTCTCCGAGAGCATTGGTCCATTGTGTTTGTCCTAAGAAGAATTACTTATGAAGACATAGATTGGGAAAGAAAGAGGAGAGTTATTTGAAGGCTTGTCTAGCAATGATATGTTTTAAGCAAACCTGTGTATGATAATGGAATCTACGTCTGAGAGGAACATTCTATCTCTACCTCTTATTCGTCGTAACATAGTCAACAGTAGTCGTTTCATTCCCCACTATATTGCTTTGTCCTGAGGCCCAACAAAGCTTAATAAGTTCATGTATTTCAAGAAGGCCTTTCTTGCCATCAATAATGGCCCTCGATTTGAATTCATTTGACGCGAAGACTTTGAAGGCCGCTAACTATCTACATATATAGTCACTGGTCCTGTCATGCTATAACCGGGGGCTAGCACCGGGGACTTCTTTAATCTTGAATCTGTCTATGTATAGTTAACTCAATGAAGTTTAAGTCGAAAATGGTGGACATGTGATCACTGGTTGTATCACCTGGTTCTAAAATATTCCGACTTGTGGGTCCAGGATTCGCAAAACGCGAAAAGTGCTACCCTCCCGCTTTCCATAGTCTCATTGTACTCCTTGATGCTTGAAACTGTGTGAAATAGATCCAAAGACTGGAGTGCTCTTGACAGCTCCAGTTATTAGTAAGGTCAAGACTCTTTGCACTTGGTTTTGGCATGAGCGACCTAAACTCTACCGCATGCCACCAGAGCAGACACCCATAGATCAGGTCTTGTTGTCTAAGCCCCCAACTCTCTGTTATAGGTTTCTCACAAGTGAAAATTATGTGTTTGCCCTTTTTATACCCTCAGCCATATGGCTAGAAAGGGTATATATCATTTGAACCGCCCAAAATTGCGTTATCGAAATAACGATATTAGACTCTAGGTCTCTTTTCAGGACATTTGGAGTCGATCTAGCGATGTCCGTCCGTCTGGCTCTCAGAGGGAATATCCGATTTGGTCGAAACTTGGTACATCGTAATGTTATTATCAACTTAGATCGAGTTCAGAGTTTGGCAATATCGATCCACTCCTTCTGGTACCTAACCCACAAAAGGTAGGAATTTCCAAAAAAAAAAAAAAAAAATTCTGCTAATCCGATTTTGCTACAACTTTGAAAATTCTCATATTTGTCACAGTGCTAGGTCAGGTGCGAAAATGGACCAATCCATCAAGCACCTCCCCCACAAAGGGCCACAATTTTAAATAATTATAACTCTTATAAAATCTTATGTAATGTCCGATTGTCTATACGCAATATATGGGTCCACTTCTTCTGGTATCTCCCCCACAAAGTTTAACAATTTTGAATATCCATGGAGCTCATAAAACGCGGAATTAACATCCGATTCCATTCAGACTTGGAACATCTCAATACTTCTATCAACACAAAAGCTGAAGGAAGAGATCGGAGCATTCCTTCTGGTACCTCCCCCCACAAAGGGTCAACGTTTTGAATAACCAAACCGATTATAAAACCGGAAATTACCATCTTTTCTCATATTTCACTCATTCCATTATTTCTACTAACACAAGATCTGCTATGAAGGTGGGATATATCGGTCCAATCCTTCTGATACCTCCCCCACAAAGGGTCGAAATTTTGAACATCCATGAAGGTCATAAAAAGGGAAATTTACATTCCATTGCATTTAGACTCAATATTTCCATCAACACAAGATTTGTTTTAAAGATGGTAGAGATTGGACCATTTGTTCTGGTGCCTTCCAAGGTTTTTCTTTCGAAAAATAAGACGCTCAAAGAAAGCGTAATAAGCATCCAACTTTCTTCAAATTTCACACATACAAACATTTTTGCTAACCCAAATCTGTAGTGAGATCTGCTTACACAAGATCTTTTACGGTACCTCACCCACAAAGAGTCAAAATTTTAAATACTTTTATATGCCATAACTTGTGAAACAAGCCAGTGATTTTTTACAACTTGCTAAATCTAAATATTTCTCTCAACCATAAACCTGAAATAAATATGATTTCGCATAAAATTTGATATAAATTTTTGATTTTCTTATAATTTTACCCATACCAATATTTTTATCTGTATTAGATAAAGTTTGAAAATGGAATACTTCGGTGACAATATCTGCAACCTCATGCACATTTTAACATTGTCTAAAAAACATCCCATATCTCATATAAAGTGAAGGAAGTAGTCGATGTAGTACAAACCACGCAACATTTATATCATATTTATTTAGGTCCGATACGAAATAAATAATATTGGCCCATTCCTAATCCATAATTTGAATATTCATAACAGAAGTCAAAATATGTTTAAATAATCGAACATTGGCTGAAGGTGTAGATCTCTCGGCAAAACCGACTGATACTATTTAACTTGTTTTGTTTCAACTTCTAAAAAAAATTGTTTTTTTTTTTTTTGTGAAATGTGCAAAAAGGACCATATCGGAGAAAGTGTGTTCCTCATCCTCGATTTGCGTACATTTCTGATTGACACACATATTTTTCCTTCACCTTTGCAAGATTTCGTCTCGATTGGTAAACATAGCTTTGATGATACATAATTTTATTGAATTCGGACAAAATTGCATTTTCACCTTGGAACTAAAATAACAATCGTAGTCCTGATTTTGACTTTAGATGTTTTAAGAAACATCGATGCATTCGGTCCAGTTCCTATGGTCTACCTAATATGCAATTTTAGATAAAAGTTGAGTTATGCTAGTGTCCAGTGCTCTAATCCAACACGACATACCCTTCCTTATATAAAAAAGTCATAAAATACTAAAATGACAGTCTTTTGTCTAACAGATAGTTATCAACTCACCTGTGTCACCTCTCCATAAAGACAGCTTACTGAGCGCTGAGCACATAAATAATTGAAATTGGCCATTAACGTCGGGCGCCACTGACTGCTCAACCAATCTAATGACATAAATTCCTTTCTTTTTATCTCAATGTCTCGCACCTTTTCATCACACCGCCAACCCACTTAATGGCCATTTAGGAAAATAAAATTTTGCCAAGAACAAAAGAAATGAAAATGATAACAACAATAACAATAAAACAAATTATATAAAACAATAACAAATTCACTTCAAAGCCATCAAAATTTGTTTGCAGTTTTCAAAAAATTTATACTTTCACGAAAGGCCCAGGAGATTGAAAAATATTTAGCTCGCTGGTAGTCTGCCAGAATAAATGACCCTTAAATGAATTGGCAACAAAGTGCACGTGTACCACTAGACTATGGAAATTGTTAATGTGGCTTGTAATGGCAGACAAAACATAGAACAGACACCTGTTTTTTGATAACGTAGAAGGTAGGTTAAAAATGTTTTCACTCGCATTGGTGTGTAAATAAATCCTAGATGCTTTGTAATTTTTGTAAATCTGAAGCTTCACGAAATGAAAGTTAAGAAGAATTTTGAATGAAAAATACTTTGGGCTGAACATCCCATTACAATGTATCGCAATAGCTGAATCCGTGTGATTTGGAGCATAAGCTTTATTTTATGCTACTGAGGAAAAGTTGGTCCAGATACGCTTATGTCAAATAGCAATCGATACTTCTTGTTGGCAAAAGAAATCTACTACTTCCATTTTTTTGAATTTAGTGATTTCCGAGATCTCTAGCTGAAATATCCTGAACTCTATTTTACCCTTCAAAGATTTTTTTGCTTAATTGAAAATAATTTTTTTAATGTCATCTCCTCAAAGGTCATTTAGTTGTAATTAAATTACGCTACCTGGATTTTAAGATATTTGCAATATAAATCAGATTTATTATTTCCTTGTCAAGTATTTTGAATTTCTTAAACAAATAAGGCGTTGTCGCTTTGCCTCTTAAGCTTCATCACCCATAGTCGCCGATAATATGTTTTGAATTATTTTTGGTACAAAAATGTCAATTAATGTTGGTTAAAACAAAAACTTCCTGGAAGGTCTAACGTCTATGGCATGTTGCATAATTGAATTGAATTTATGACAGAGTCAAAAATTAGAGTTAAAAAATCATCTTCACTCCTTTTTTCCTTCTCCTCCACCTTCTCCCACTTTTGGCAAATTGCGGTTAACATCCTTTTTTTCATGTTTTCCTTCCTCAATCCGATTCAATGGAAATTCGTGAAAGAGAAAGAAATTAAATTACCGGCAACTTTATCTTGGAGATGGGACTCGATGGGAACGACTACTTAATGAAGGTAATTCAATATAATAGCGGTTATGAATGGTTGTCAAAGAAATCTTTCTTGCGAACACCTTCCACTGTCGTCCCCATTCAAATTCATTGACCCATTTCGAACATTGTCTTCTTAATTAACACGTGCATAATTTAATTTCCCACTTTATTTTAGCAAACAACAGAAAAAAAAGAAAAACAAAACACTCGGAAGGGTAGAATTTCCAATAAAAAACGAAGGGTACATTTGACTTATAACGCATCGTTTCATCATCCTTTGTTTTGTCTTTTCCAACAATAGAATGTTTATGTCGACAAGGGCAAGAAGGAAAACATGGAAATTCAAGTACTTAAGGGGTGTAATGGATTGGTCGACAAAAAAACAAAATTCTTTTAATAATAAAATTAAAAATAATATATGCACATATTAAAGCTATTTTTGTCCTTAAGCTTAAATATACGTACTTTTATAACACAAAAAATATAATATTTAATAAAAATATAGTTGACATTGTACGTGAATTATGCGAAAAACTCTGTGGTAAGACAGAAAACTGAGAAAAATATGTATGTCATGTATGAATGTATGCCTACAAAAGCGATCCATGTATCAATTGTAATATTAGTAATATTTTTCCAAACTAAATACATTTGGGCGCCACGGCGACATAAACAAAAATGCGTCACAAAAAAGACATAACGAATGGG
The DNA here is from genome assembly GCF_030504385.1 of Musca domestica. Lineage (NCBI taxonomy): Eukaryota > Metazoa > Arthropoda > Insecta > Diptera > Muscidae > Musca > Musca domestica. The sequence continues at coordinate 366,724 of NW_026712379.1, read as the reverse complement.
TCAAACAAGACGGGATTAGAACTGAAGTTACGATTAGGTTTCAGGATGCGCAGCCACTCGAAGACCATTGGTCCTTTGTATTTGTTCTAAAGAGAATTCGTTATGATAGGAAAGACATAAGTTTGGAAAGAAAGAAGATATACAGATATCTAGTCATACGAAGGCTTGTCTATCCATGATATGCCAGTAGCAAACCTGTGAATGATAATGGGATCTACGTCTGAGAAGAATATTAGTGTTTATATGTCCCACCTACCGGATAGCCTATATCCTAATGGGATCTACGTCTGAGAAGAGCATTAGAATTTCTATCTCTCACCTACCTATTTGCGTAGTGGATGTTCAATCGTGTCTACCTCTTCTTCGTCCTCACGTAGTCTACAGTAGGGACCACGTTATCCCATCTAGTGTTCATATATCTTCAACCGCTAAATAAATCGACTGGGAATCACCTCGAGCTAACTCGTTAACCATTCCTCACTGTATTGCTATGTCCTGGGGCCCAACAAAGCTTAGTAAGTTCACGTATCTCTAAATGAGATTTCTTGCAGTCAATAATGGCTCTCGATTTGATGACATTTGATGTGATGGCTTTGAAGGCCGCCTAATTATCTACATATATAGCCACTGGTCCTGTTATGCCATAACTTCTCTTACCATTTCGGCTAAGTGCGGGAATCTCCATCCATCCATTTACCAACAGCTCAAGCGTTTCTATCGACTATAGTTAAATTAATGAAGTTGAAGTCGAAAAAGGTGGACATGCGATCACTAGTTTTATCATCTTCATCTAAAATATGCCGATTTGTAGATAAGACCAGGATTAGTGCATGACCAAATCGCGAAAAGTGCTATCATCCTGATTCCAATAGAAACTGGTCCAATAGATCCAAAGACTGGATGTTTATCATCACTTTCATGGCGGACAGAGAGGTGTTCTTGAGAACTCCATTTATTAGTAAAGTCGTGACTCTTTGCACTGTGGTTTGGACATAAGCGACCACCAGACCAGACACCCATATGTCAGAACATCCTGTGTACGACTTGTGGTCTAAGCTCCCAACTCTCCCCTATAAATTTCCTACATGAATAGAGCGCGTACGCTCCTCGATGTTCTCGCATCAGTATAAAGTCCGAAAAAAGTCTCAGTGCAACTCCGTCCTGTCTGCCAGAAAAGAACAAATATATGATAGTATGGACGGTATATTAAGTTTGCTATTATGTTTGTAACACCTCGAAATATACATTTTAGATCCCACAAAGCTATACGAGGACGTTATTCACCGGAAATGTTTCATTTTTCAACCTCAGCCATATGACTACGTGCTTAGTCGAAATAACGGCTTTAGACCCTAGGTATCTTTGGACCAAATCCGTTTCAGAACATTTGGAGTCGATCTAGCGATGTCCGTCCGTCCGTCTGTCTGTCTGTCTGGCTGGTGCGCACGATAACTCTCGAAGGGAGTACCCGATTTGTTCCAAACTTGGTAAATCGTAATATTTTTGTCAAACTTAGATCGAGTTCGGAGATGGGCAATATCGGTCCACTCCTACTGGTAACTTGGTAACAGTTTTGCTAACACAAGATCTGTTGTGAAGATGCTATGTATCTGCGAACCCCTTTTGGTACCTCACCCACAAAGGGACAAAAGTTCTCAATACTTTCATCTGTTATAAATTGCGAAACAACTCAGCGATTCTTTTCAATTTGCTATATCTAAAGATATGTCTCTCATCCAGAGTTCTGAGAAGAATATGGAATTGATGATTTCCCATAAATTGGATATAAATGTTCGATTTTCTTCGAGGCAATTTTTGCATAGGCCTTTATACTATTCAACAAGTAAAAAAGTATCGGTCGGTTTTGCCGGCAGTTGTATACCCTCAGTCAATGTTCGATAATTTTAAAATATTTTGACTTCTGTTATGAATTTTGAAACTGTTGACCCTCTATGGAGTGGATTTGGAAACATTTCGTATCGTAAATAAGATATACATATTTTACTTGTTGAATAGTATGAAGGCCTAATGGAACTCTCTCATAAGGTCGAATCGATTATCCTACTTTTTATCATTCTATCAAATCATTAATTCAGGATACAGGAAATATGGAAAAAATTGCAAAAAAACATTAGTTAACCCTACCCGCCAAAAATTCATTACAAATCGGGTCACCAACCTATTACTTCAACAGGGTTTGTCGCTTTAAAAAAAACTAGTAATATTATTAGTGCGACAATTGGATTTTGTTATTTTTGATTTTTTATTGCTATATTTTGGGAATTTCAACCAAGTATTATTTTGTTTTCCATTTAAGAGGTCTAAACTTGATTCGAACGAAAACCATGCCAATTTTGAATTTCATATCTATTTATATTTTATGCAAACAAATTTTCCCACTCTCTTTCCAAAACTCAAATTCTTCATACTTTTCAAAACAAATGATTACCATAACAACAACAACAAAAACAACAACAAATAGCCATTACAAATTCCTTTCCATTATGTTTGTCAAACTTTGACATTCTGCTCTCAAAAGAAATGGAAATATTTTTGATTAGGTAATTTACCAATTGTCGTCTGAATTACCATTGTGCTAACAACAATTAGGAAGGAACACACCATTCAGATTCCTTTATTTTGGCTAAATTAAACGAAGAAACAGAGAAATTCACAAAACTCTTCTTTACTTTTTCAGCTTCAACGGATGCCAAACATTTGCCAAGTTTACACTCGTCCTCGTCGACACCCTCGCTGTCGTCACTCCACTCGTCGAACACAACGCAAATAGGTGGCCTTGCTGCAACCGGCACTCCAACCCATTCCACAGAAACGCAATCAACCGTTATAATTTCATTTAAATCATCCCAAACACCTGTTCTATCTCAAACAGCGTTTCCAGGTGTCAATGCACCGCCCACGCCGCCCGACGACACGACATTCTCCCATGAACTGCCGCCAACGCCATCGAACAATAACGATAATGCCGAGCCAACAACAATGCCAGCGACGGTGTCTCTATCGAGTAGCATTATTGGGGCAACAAGCCAAATGGGATCGCCTCTGCCGCCGTGCACGCCACGCAACAATGTCCTCAAAAAAGTGGCCTCGTTTACGGCGGAAAAGGCTGCGGCTGGCAGTGCCAGCAAAATCAATAACGGCGATAGCTACTGTGGCATGGCGGGACCATACGAAAGTAACGGCTTGAGACGTTCATCATTTGTGCCCGAGAAGTTAAGCTTCGCTGCATATGAAAAGTTTGAAGGTAAGTAACGTATCTACTGCGATATCCCAATACTCCTTCCTAGCCACCCAAAGTTGTAGTGAAATATAACATGGCACCCACTACTACGACGACGAAGAAGAAGAAGAAGAAGAAGAAGAAGAAGAGGAAAAAAACGACAAACTTTAAAACTTTACTTGTCTTGTTAGAGACATTTGGGTCGATCGCTGATGGCAGGCGTGATGTTAACATTACCAACACCAACATAGCGTCAATTGATTTGAAATAAAGTTGTTAAACTACTATTGGCGCCCAATATATTTAACCCCCACTCTATCTAAGTGCCACTTGCTGTTAGTGTGCGTACACTGGCAAAACTACTGGTGCAAGTACTTTGTAATGCCTTCAAATCGCATTTGCCAAAGCACAAACGAAAAGAAATTGAAATGAAACTCAGTTCTTGTAGTCAAAAATCAGTTGGAATAAAATACGAGTCAGTGAACAAGATGTTTGTACTTCATGTCCACGGACATGTAGCAGTGCAAGGAGCATCGTATATCGTCTTTCCGTTTTGGCCATTGTACTCTTGTTCTTGTTCTTCTTCTTTCTTTTTCTCGTCTGTCGCTGGGAATTACTTTTATTTTCACTTGTTAGGGAAGTTCCTCCTATTATTTCTCCTTTTTTTTATTTATTTTCCATTGTTTCATTAAGTTTCTTGGCAAGTAGTCGAGTTTTTCTTGGCCACGAAGAGCAGTGGAGCGTAACACTTTTTGTGGATTTAATTAAACATAACGCATCAATTAATTTTAACAAGGAATGTAAACAGCGAATCCAAATGACAAAGGACAAGGTCAACAGTGTGTGTTTGTTTTTGTTTTGTCGTTTAAAATTTTAATTTTGTTTTTTTGCTGTCCAATCCTTTTTTGAAATTGTCTCGTTCTATAATGTTGGAAATGGGGGAGAACTTTTGTACTACATTAGTTTTAAAAACATCTTTGAACTAGATTTTGTTTTAATGTAACAATAATAAAACTAGTAGGGTAAGTGTGCCTAAGTTCGGCATGTCCCAGTAGTCGGCACTTTTTATTTTTAAGCCCAAATAAATGAAACTATTATAACTAAATGTATTTTGTTCACTTCAAATATATTGTCAGCTATCTTTGTGCACAATTTTGCTTAAACTACGATTACGTAGAAATCTATATCCAGATTAACCCTGGTAGTTGACCAATCATAATAAAATGTGATATTTTCAGTAAAATGCTTCAAATCTTTATTTGAATAGTACGGTCCATATAATTTAATTCTTGAGAATTATTTCACTCAAATGTTTACCACGACTGCGCCTCAAATGGTCCATCCTCTTAGTCCAATTTTGGCATACTCCTTCCAACATTTGCCAAATAAATGCTTCAATGTTGTCTTCCAATGCGCCAATCGAAAGGGGCTCGTCTGCATAGAGGTGGGCTTTAACGTAGCTCTTCAAAATATGGCGTTAAATCGCACGATCTAGACGGCCAATTAACAGGCCCCGAATGTAAAATAAAATGTTCGCCGAACTTGTCTCTCATTAATATCGCCATTTAAATTTGACTATTTTCAACATTTTTAGTCCTCCTAAAAATATGCTAAAAATATGTAACAAAAATTTCAAAGCACATTCAATCACACAGCGAACTAAATGTCGGACGTCCAAAACTCCTGAGCGTCGGGGTAAAAATCGTTTTACAATAAGTGTGTAAAGACACTATTACTTCTGAGTTCGATCCGACAGCATTTATTTCCCTTCCGAATTTCATGGATATCCGTGCGATTTGGCCAGACATCAGTTCGAAAATAGGTTAGCCTTCAGACTTTTATCCGGCAGAAAGTCGACCAGTCAATATAAATTTCGGTCAGCAGTCGGATCCATTTAGTTCGAAAGAAAATTGACACTATCGGCACACTCCTTCATGCACCTCCATCATACAGGGTCAAACTAATTATTTAATCAAACTTTGCACTTCCCAATATTTTTGACCATATAAGATCTATGTTGAAGATAGAATATATCGTCCACTTTTTTTGGTACCTCCTCCATAAATTGTCAAAATGTTCGTCAACATGTGTATCAAATTTAGGTTGGTATAAAAATCAGGAATATAGGTCCATAAATGATAGTATGTGCCTCATCGAAGTAACGGTTTTAGGTCCTAGGTCTCTTTAAACCAAATCCGTTTCAGGTCATTTTGAGTCGGTCTAGCGATTTTCGTCCGTCCGTCTGTCTGTCTGTCTGGCTGGTGCGCACGATAACCCTCGAAGGGAGTATCCGATTTGTAATATTTTTTTCAAAATTAGATCGAGTTCGGAGATGAGCAATATCGGTGCACTCCTTCTGGCACCTCCCCCACAAAGGGCAAACATTTTGAATATTCATGAAGCTTATAAAGCACGAAATTAACATCTGATTCTATTCAGACTTGGCACATCTCACTATTTCGATCAACACAAGATCTGTTATAAAGTTTTTAGAGATCGGACCATTACTTCTGGGACCTCCCCCACAAAGTGTCAAAGTATTGAAAAGCAAAACGATCATAAAATCCGAAATAAGCATCCAATTTTCCTCAAATTATACACATCACAATATTTTTATTGACCCAAGGTCTGGTGCAAATATGGGATATATCGGTCCACTCCTTCTGGTAGTGGACCATTTCTTTTGGTACCTCGCCCACATAGGGTTCAATATTTTGAAAAACAAATTTCACTCATACCAACATGTTTGCTAACAAAATATCTGTTGTGAGGTGACACTGCGAACCCCTTCTGGTACCTATTATTTATTAAGTATTTTTAAGCTCCATAATTTATCTGGTACCAAATATTATTCTTGTGGAGTGCATATTACGCATATGAGGGACTTTAAACCCCAAATCGTATGAAACATATATACGGGATATGTTGCTATATCGGAACCGATTTTCTCCAAATTTTATGTACTTGCTTCTAGACTGAATTCTAGAAGTATGTGCCAAAATTCAGGTCATTTGGACTGATGTTAATCATTTGCTACACAATTAATTAAAAAGAAATTCTTACTCTAAAATCGACTATTAGACGTATTATTTGACATTTGCCAATATCGGGCTTTCAACAATTTAAGCAGTCTATGACAAAATATTTCCCACATAAAACTCCCAGAAAATGTTAAGATTATTTATTACATCTCCCTCCCCCAAAATAAAACTCTTTCATTGGTTGCCTTAGAAATCCTTTTAAAGCCGTCTAGCAGTACTCACTTAACGATTATTCATTGTGTACTCTTCCCGGAATCAATTGCTTAGCCATCCTCCTCAATTTTCAAAACAAAACAAAAAATCCAAGGGCGAAAAAAAAGAAGAAAAAAATTATGACAAATTATGGTCAGCAGTCACATTCCCCACAAGCGTACATATGTCAGCATAAATATCTCTGAATAGAAGGGTATATCCACCCACTCAATCCATTTGAGCGCTTTGCGCGATTCTTTTTTGTCACTTTTGTTCGTTCGTTGTGTATAGATTCAGCATTTCATGTTGACAGTTTGTTGACAAATAAATCCTTCGCCTACCATTTCTGTAGATTTCCTTTCGCCCACCGACTGCCTGCTGTATGGCCTCCAGCAGACAAGAGTATTAGGAAGCAGCGTTTACCCATGTTTCCGTTTCCACTTTCACCGACTGTTTTTCTTTCGGCTGTCGCTGGATTGTTTGTTACCCCGGCTGTTTTGTCGGTGACCCGTGAGAAATATTTGCTTTTAACCAAGAAATGGATGCCTGCCGCCTGTCCGCCCGTTCGTCTGTCCATCCGTCTGGAGAGCAAAGAAAACTGAGAATTTATAAATGGTGTTGAAATGTCCACAGTTTATCTTGAATGATGGCAAATGGAGTGAAAACAATCGGAATTGTTCATAAGAAGTGGCACGGTCACCCATACACAGGTTATGACAATTTAGAGGTGTTGTTTCGCTTTCCATTTGTCAACACTGCGGGAGATGGACGTGGAAGGAAGTGCCATGTTTGTTATAGCGTATGAGCCGTGGCAATTCCACAAAAGTATGATTACCTGAAAAATGGAACACTATGGTTATTTTTAAGAAATCATCAGTCCCCAAAGGAAGGCCGAGAGAAGATATTCAAGATACCCAGAATTATTGCAACACAGAATAGTTTTAAAATTATATCGGCCTTCTGCACTGCTTCCTTTTTTTCTGACAGAAGTTCAATTCAAATTGAAATTTTCGTAGATGTGCGATTCAAGTATGCGTGCATGAAGCGTTTGTCGATGTGGTCGTGCCATTATTCCATATTGATCATAGACTTAGAGAAGAATGAACAACTCGAACGTGTAGTGATTAATAGAGTTACTCCCAGTCGAGCCATGTTTCTCAATATTCGGCTTACCGGAGTAGTTTATGTATGGACTTGATATATACAGGGTGAGATAAAAAAAATACAACAAAGTCAAGCGCCATTCTTTTTACATTTTTTTTTAAATATTTATTAATTAAAAGCAAAAAATGTCGGGAATAGCATCAAATTTTAGAATGAGTGTAGATTTTTTCGAATTGGTCACCTTTGGCACAAATTATGGCCTGCAAACGGCCAATGAAACCGTCGCACGCTGCCCGAATGTTGCAGCAGTATTTTGGCCCATTCCCGGCGAAGCGCTTGCTTGAGGTGATCGACACTTCTATATTTTTATTAGTGCCAACCTTGCTTTCCAAAATACTCCAGACATCTTACCCTTTATTACGCATATGGCGCACAAAAAAATGAAATCGGACGATCTTCTCATCATTTTCAATAGAGTTCGTCATAAGGCCAAATAAAAGATTTGTTGAAAATTTCGTCTCAATCGGACAATTAATGAGGCCTTTACCTGGTTTATAAAAAGACATAGACAAGCGCAGAGGCGTCGGACATGCATAAATCGTTCTACTAAAATCATCAAAAGGAACTATGCGCCTATTTCGTTTCCTTCTGTATGTTACACAGAAATTCTTTAAAACATAAAAGCCTGTTCCACAGTGTGGCGTAGAGTATAAATAGTGATGGGAGATTGATGTAGAAATTATTGCCCAGAATTGGAGTACGACTCGAGTCCGCGACGCTGGTTATCCCACAAAAAATTTGAAGTACCACCTCCTATGAAACAAGTAAAAAAGATATAAGTTCGGCCGGGCCGATCTTTGAAACCCCTCCACTATTTGGAATGAATTTTCAAAAAAATAAAATCCTTTAAAAATTCTGTTAAAATCTTAAAAATACCGAATGGAACCGTTACCTGCATAGGCAACTTTTGTTATAAGCCATTACAATATTCAAATGCGAAACTTTAAAAAACGGTGAATAATGTCGCTAAAATCATCAAAATACCGAATACCGGGAGGTACCGTTATATGGGGTCTATACAAAGACGTAGACCTGTACAGACAATTTTGTGTCTTAGGCTGTAGTATCCATTTCAAATTTAAACTATTCCGGTGAATATTGTAGCTAAAATCATCAAAATACCGAATATTGGGAGGTACCGTTATATAGGTATATGTGTAGTCGGCGTTTTGCCGATTTTAGCCACATTTTTAAGCGGAATTTAAGGCCTCTCTGACAGTTAATTGGCTATGCAGGTCCACGTGTTCGTGTTCCCCCAAATAACTCTATTAACCGATATTTGGCATTTTAATCATTTAATCATGTTCTTTTAGCTCCATTTTTTGGAAATTTTGAAAGTTCCTTCCGAATGATGAAGGATATTAAAAGGTCCTATATAACTCCCAAACATCCTACGTTTGTCAAATTAAGTTGAATTATGGATTTGAACTCGATCGCACGAAGTTCCGATTCGAATAAACTCGAGTTACAACTCAAATAAATTCCGCATTAAATCCATAATACGCAATAAATATGAATTTGTCTCGAAAAGTTCTAACAAATATACGAAGTGGTGTAGGGTATCAGCCCTGCCAGGCATTTGTACTTTCGTTACTGATTTACACTGCCATTAGTGTTGTAGAAGGAGTGTTGCCAAGCGTAAAAACGAATCAGAATATTTTCTTTATATCCATCATTTCATTTAGCAACCGAACTTTAAACATCCTATATCCCCATTCATTTAATATTAACGCAGCAAAATTTTTAGTAAACATGAACACGTGTGCCGCCTGTATATGTGTTTTACATTACCATCACCATACCCCGTTTTCGGTCATGTAATACAATGTAACATTGCAAAATCGTCGATGTCAGTCTATACCATATCGGCATATCGATAGAATATTACCCGAAAATGTCTAATTAGATATTCTGCATAGTAAATGTCGCACATCGATATTTTACACAAACCCCAAGTTGTTCACACCTCACTTTCAGCCATTGCGGCGGCAGCAACTTGGCGCCCCAAACCCGACAACCAAATGTTGTGGCATAAAAGCCATTCTGGGCAACGGCTGTCATGAATAGATTTTCATAAAATTTAATAATTTAACTTTTAACGCGAGCATCACACCAATGTTTCTCTAAATAATGAAGAGCAAAACTAAATTTTGGACAGACTCACTTGACTTGGTTTGTCAACGAAACGAAAGGCGGACGGACGGACCACCGGGCGAACGAATAGTTGGGCAAAAAACCCATGTGAGCTGCAAACAATATTCATGGTGGAACGCAAAAAGTAAATTATAAATTATTAAAGAATAATTAAACGAGAAACAGGAACTCATGTGCACTTCATTTAGGACTTAATAAAGTTACGACTTTACGACTAGGCAGCCTCACACAAGCCCACACACACATAGAAACCTAGTACACACACTTATGCGGAATGGCATATTAGGACCCATATGGCAACTATAAAATTCGTAATGTGTTAAGGGGGAAATATCAGGGCATCGGTATATGTAGGCATAAACGGTTGTATGTGTGTGTCTGGTTCTGTTTCCCTGTGTGTGTAAGTGTATCATAAAACCATTAAATTAGATAGGAAAAAAATTAGTAGCATCTACTCTTAACTTGAAAACGTTTTTGCATTAATAACGCACCAAACGTACTGGGGTGTAAATATTGGGGTCTTCCTAGTGGCTATCTGCTAGACGATATATTATTGCATAAAAATTATATGTTCCTCGGTAGTTACCGCAGGGATTAAGCCTATATTGTCAATCTTCAGCCCTCATCTAAATTGATATAACGATATTAAAATTTGGATTCATTTATTTATTTTTTTCGCTTTCATTTGATTTATAATTTTTGAAAATTTTGTCCATATGTGGTGAGGATACAATTGTTATACCCTCCACCATACATAGTATGGTCATTCCGTTTGTAACTCATCGAAATAATAATTTAAGACATAAGAAAGTATAAATATATTCTTGATCAGCGTAAAATTCTATGACGATTTAGCCCTGCCCGTCTGTTGCAATCACGCTAGAGTCAAAACGAATAAAGATTTTGCACAGAGCACTCTTCGTTTCACGATGTCGTAAAGCCCCCATATAACGGTATCCCCCGATATTCGGTATTTTGATGATTTTAGATGAATGTGGATGAAAATCCACAAAAGGAGTTCCTTCTGAACACTCCTGGAAGAGAAATGTCTGTATAGGTCCACGATATTGTATAGCCCACATACAACGGTAACCTCCGATATTCGATATTTTGACGATTTTAGGTGCATTATTTACCGGAGTTGTTTCAAATTTCGTATTTAGAATTCGTTGTAGGTACTACAGTCTATGACAAACATTTTCGTATGCATGCCCACGTCTTCGAATAGCCCACATACAACGGTACCCCAATATTCGGTATTTTGATAATTTCAGCGACATTATTCGCCGGAGTAGTCGTATTTAGAGTTCGTAATGGGAACTATAGCCTATGACATAAACTACAGCCTGTGACAGAAAATTATCTATGCAGATCCAGATCTTCGTATAGCCCCGATACATCGGTACCTCACTATATTCGGTATTTTGATGCTTTTAGCTACATTATTCACCGGATCTTTTTTTAAGTTTCGTATTCCAATATTGTAAAGGGAGCACTTCTGGGAATTGAAAAAACGAAACGACCCAACTATTTTATCGGCTATCGAGCGACCAGATTTCCTACTTCATTGAAAGATGAAATTTTAAACAAGCGAGCAGTTCTGATGTTAAAGTTACTGGTCGATGGAGAGTTTTATGCACAAAACTACAGGGTGAGATGAAAAAACTGCAACCAACTTCAGGCTGCTGTCATTTCTAAGCCACTCGTCCGACAGCTGTTAAAATTATTCCTGTGATAGCTCATTATATTGTTTACAAGCGTACAAAAGCATTTTGCACTCCAGCATTTAAATGTGAATAAGTATTTTGTGTCTCATACCATCGCTCGTTACCGTGATTGGAATACTGGTAGCGTAGCCCGACGTCAAGGAAGTGGGCGGAAGAATACAGCAACATCAGCGGAAATGGTTCGAAAAATAAAGAACCAACTTGAACGAAACCCGTGAAATAAACTCAAAAGAACTAAAGAGTTGCTTCGCTTGGCCGAAAATGAAAATGTGTTGGCCACCAGAACTCAAGCGCCGGCCATGGTGATGGTGTGGGCCGCCATAACAGCCGATGGTCGCTCTCCGCTCGTATTAATCGACCGTGGCATGCCGAATATTATCGTGAAAATATCCTGGAGGGTGTATTAAAGCCTTGGGCATGCAAACATTTTGGCCGCAGACCTTAGATCTTGCAACGGGGCTCAGCACCATCGCATTCAGCACGTGCCACCAAGAATGGTTACAAAATGAGGTTCCTTACTTCATTTCCAGCGCACAATGGCCACCAAAATCTTCGGATACCAATCCGTTGGACTATTGTGTCTGGAGTATTTTGGAAAGAAAGATTGGCACTAAAAAATATCCAAGTGTCGATCACCTCAAGCAAGCGCTTCGCCGGGAATGGGCCAAAATACCGCAGAGCAACATTCGGGCAGCGTGTGACGGTTTCATTGGCCGTTTGAAGTCCATAATTCGTGCCAAAGGTGACCAATTCGAACAAATCTAAACTTATTCTAAAATTTGATTGATTGATTGATAAAATTTGAAAAAAAGTAAAAACTATGGCGTTTGACTTTGTTGCAGTTTTTTATCTGACCCTAAATATTATAGAGTTCATATTATAGCGTTGCATAAACGCTTCACTTCAATCGCCAAATTTTTTAAAAACTTTGCCCGGTTGTGGGGAAGGCAGTACAAATAGTAATGCTATATTTTCCACTAGCAAATGTCAACTAATTAGTCAGCGTAAAGTATACCTTAAAATTTTAGATACGTTCCAACAGGTAGTGCTAGTACTCAAAATGCCCAATATGTACAAAATATTTAATTTTGAATTTTACCGAGGAAAGTACCATTGCATGGACCCTCATCCAATTTTGTTGTCCAAAACTATTTCTACGGGTCATTATGTAAACCGTAGAAACAAAAAATGACCTCAATATTCAATTTCAGAATTACAGCTCTGTCCCTTCACCCAATACCAAATTTTGTAACATTTAGTACACACATCCCAACCAATCCACATCTAGCGATCCTACGCACCAGCAGTGATCCAAATAAGTACAATTTTGTACTTTTCGAAGAATTATATTTTCAATTCCATATACCAACAGAGACCTCAATATCAAATTTGAGGATTCCAATCCCATCTCTTCGCGCAATACCAAATTTAGTAATATTTAGTAGTTTTCGTATAACTATAGTACACATTTCCGAAACCACTGACAAATCTCAAACACAGATACATACATTTAGTAATATTAATATTCAGAATTTCATCTCTGTCCCTTAAACCAAGAACAAACCATTTAATACTTTTCGTAAAATTATACTACACACTTCCAAAACCACCTCTATATGTCAAGGATACAGATGAAAAGCAAGCCTAATACAAAATTTCAGATATCTGTTCACAATACCACCAAAAGAGACTCCAATACAAAATTTCAAAAATCCAGCGGTTCACCCTAAACAAAACTGTTTCAAATTTAGTCCAGTTCGCACAATTAGTACACATTTCCAAAATCACCTACATATATCAAATTTAATTTCCAACTTGATTCTCATACCAAGTTTCAAGTTTCACAGAATACCAAATTGTACCATTTTAGAAGTCTAGTACCCTTTTAGTACGATTTTCCTAAAAACCCGGCCTCATAACAAGTCTACGCACCAAGACTGACCCTCGTGCAAAATTTCAGTATTCCAGCCTCAGCATCTTCTAGTTTCGGTTGGGTATTGAAGGCCCAACCTTCAAAAAAAAACAAGCAAAATGCTCCTAAAATGTATAATTAATCCCTGACTACCTCAATGGGATACATCGACTCCAAATGCGCTGAAACGGATTTTGTTCAAAAGGACTTGAAGCCTAAACCCATCTATTAAATATATATTTCTAAAATATTTTTTGTATAAAAATAAATAACCACCCTAATATCATTACTATTGTTTTACCCTCATTTAACACATACGTATTGTATATCGGCAGGAACACCAATGACGACTCTGCGCCTCTTAGAAATTGTATAATCATACATACACACATATGTACGTCTACACATGTCGCTTTCTAGCTAGAGACACAGCAGCGATAAGAAATTATTTTTCTAATTTTCAAGCATACGGTTTTTTCTAAATTTAAACGCTTTTATTTGTGGTATCACAGTGGGCTAAAGCGACTTCCTATATTTCTACACAAACAAATTTGTAAAATCTATAGAATTCTGTTTAATTATTATAAGATTCAAAATATCGAAACTTTTCCAAATTTTCTACATTCTTATGTAAACTACAACACCCTGAACAACATCGTTTGATTAAACCTATCCGTAGTTGGCAAAAATTATCACACCATTCACCAAAATTCCTTCCACCTATTTTACTTTTATTCTTAAAACATTAAAAAAAAAACCCTCAACACTGTGCGCAGTGGCAAAGCCTTCATCATCCCACTCCCCCAAAAAAGTCTTCTAAATTTGACGCTTAAAAGGGGAGATCTTGGAACAATGGACATGGCTCACACACATCCATATGTGGCAACCATATATAACCATGTACCAGCAGTACGAGTATATGACAGTCCAACATACACAATCACAATTTGTGGCATCTAACATGTAACATCTGTGATCTGATTCCAGGCGTTGATACCTCCATCTTTTCGCACTTCTTCTCCATGTCAAATGATGAATGACTGCCTAGGCACGGGTTGTTTGGTGTCAGCGTCTGCAGCTTTTCTTTTGATGAACCTATGACCCGTGTGGGAGGGTGGGAGAGTAGAGTGTGGGTGTAGGTGTCAGTGTCTGTGTTGGTGCGTGAAAATAAATAGTTCTTGGTGAAGTTTTTGCCACTTTAAACCAAAGAAACCTCGAAAACCGCATCATCAAACGAACGAACGAAAGAGCGCCTTTCCTCTTCCCGATATCTGTGTGGCTAAAAAACAAACAAAAAAAACTCAACTTTGTTGCCAGCTCTTGTCAACGAAAACTGTGGTCTACACTGGCATTTATTTGAAATTATTTCATTAGATTTTGACATTGTTTTTCTTGTTCTTGCCTTGCTTCCTCCAAGGTTGTCTTTTTTCTTCTCTCCACTGTAGCTTGTCCCGCCATTTAAATAAAAAAAATAAAAGGCTAAATGCTGCTGGTGCTGATAAGATTGGCAAGGATTATACAGCCAAAAAAAAAAAAATAATTTACGTCTTTGGGCCATTTTTCCATTTGTCTGCTTAAATTTAATTGTTTGCAATATTAATTTCTCAAGGACAGGGAAACCGAATCGAGATGGAAGGGGGACAATGTCCTAATAACACCCCATTCATCCCCAGGGGCATCAGCAAATTCATTAAATCCTTTCGCCTTGAAATGCAAGGCAGTAAAAAGACTAACGACCAACATCATCAAGAGATGTGCCGGGTTTTGTGGGACAATTTAAACAATGGCAACGAGAGAAGAGAAAAAAAAATAAATTACTGCTTAAACCGAGTGCGGTTTTTTAAATTTTATGCAATTTATGATCTTTCTTAAGGGTAGCAAAAAAATATAAATCTTTTTTGAAATTTGAACAAAAATGAATTAATTAAGTGAGGAAATGTCAAAGATTTGAAAACTAAATTCGAAATTCGACTCCTTTTCATAATACCACTTCGATTCCCACACTACATGGTGAGATAAAAAAAATGCAACAAAGACAAACGCCAAGTTTTACATTTTTGTTTGCAGGAATTATGGTCTTCAAACGGCCAATAAAACCGTCATACGCTGCCCGAATGTTGTTCTGCTATATTTTGGCCCATTCCCGGCTACGGTCGATTAATACTGTTAGGGCGGCCCACACCATCACCATGGCCGGCGCTTGAGTTCTGGTGGCCAAGCGAAGCAACTCTTCAGCTCTTTTGAGTCTATTTTCTTTTTGTTGCCGTGTAAGCTCTTGCACTTTTGGAATTTCAATGTCTTTAATCCGAGCTCAGTTTTCAATATTTGCCGAATTTTGCGATATGTTCAGCTTACGAGCCATTTTTCGGCCACTGCGACGCGGGTTTCGATCAAGTCGCTTCTTTACTTTTCGAACCATTTCTGCTGATGTTTGCTGTTTTCTTCCGTCCACTTTCTTGACGTCGGGCTACGCTACCAGTATCACGGTAACAAGCGATGGTATAGACACAAATGATTTATTCACATTTAAATGCTGGAGTGCTCGAACGATATCCACTTGTGGTTTTCCAGCCAAATATAAAGAAATCTCACTATCACGCTTGAATTCCATTCCATCACGAATAACTTTTTTTATCAGCTGTCGGATGAGTGGCTTGGAAATGACAGCAATCTGATGTTGGTTGAAGTTTTATCATCTCACCCTATATATATTTTTGATCAGCATAAAATTCTATGTCGATTTAGTGATGTCCGTCCGTCTGTCTGCCTGGGCTCTTCTTCGAATTTGACGGTACCTCCATATATTCGGTCTTTTGAAGTTTTTGTGACATTATTCACTGGATTTTTTTTTTCAAAACTTGCCTATGCAGGCCCAGGAATGCGTATAAAACCCAATATAATGGCAACTTTCAATATTCGGTATTTTTATCATTTTAATTTTTCTCAGATTACGGCTTTGACTTTGCATTTCTGGCGTTTAGACTTTTGACGTCTGCTGGGACCTACAGTAGAATTTTTTGACAAATAATTATATAAAATATTTTAACTTGCTGCGATCCCGTTCAAACAGAGTTGTTAACAATATTTTATAAAAAAGCGAAACATATCGCGATGTTGCCTCCCTTGAGAGGTCAAAATTTTCCACGTACTTTTATCTCCAATATTGTCGAAGACACTGTATACCTAAAATGCACGGATTCCGAGAAATCTTAATCGGATAATTTCCAGATATGTGGAAGATGGTGAAACTTACTCCGTCTATTTAGGTTATTTTGCGATGTTAACTTTCAAAGCGCCTATACACGTGGCGTCTTTTTTAGCTCTACTTTTAGAATCTTCTGGATTTTCCACATAATTATTATTTTTATTTATTTATTTGTTTATTTTTTCACACACAAATAATATTTATTCGCGAGTGGGAGTCTGGAAGAGTAAATGTTTAGCAACAACAAATGAAAATATCACTGAGTATGTCCGACTAACGTTAAGCGGTCGCACGGCTTATTTTTATGTGGTGTAGGGTATAAGGAAGCAAGATATAGAGCAGAAGGAAGCGATATATACCCATAGTTACTTTTGAGGATTTTCATAGAATCACTTTCTGAGTCGATTTATGCATGTCAGTCCGTGTATTCGTCTGTTCGTCCGTCCGTTCATGTACTCTTGTGAACAAAATGCAGGTCGCATTTATTATCTGACTGAGATGAAATTTTCCAAGGTATATTATAGAGCTCGGAAATACCTTTGCCAAATTTAATCGGGATAAGCTAAGATTCCCAAATATCCCTAATCCGATTTCAGGTTTATAGTGCAAATAATGGCTAATATCAGCCCAAATGAATTTCGGGACGTACGTTTCTATTTTGTGGAACTCCGACATATATTTCTTAATAAAATCCTTCTCATGCACTCTATAGTAATGTTATTTGGTATAAAAGATTAAAATGTCTCCGTCAAATTCAGTGAAAATCGGATATGCATGCCACATATTAATTCCCTCTGAAACCAAACTATAACCGCTCTAAAGCCAAATGTTGACAGGTGGTTTGATCTACTTCAAATAAATTACTTTGTTACGGGAGCTCTACGAAATGTGCATAGTGGTGTAGGGTATCATATAGTCGGCTCATTATTTAACAAACAAGAGATACACGTGGTTACTTTTAATCGAAAAGTACATCCATAAGAATATGCAACAAAATCTTAAAAGTTCCCCAAAATTAGTCTTCAATTAATTCGGAGTTTTTATGTTTGAATTACTTGACCACGGTATTGTATGAGTATTTTTTTATCGTGGGAGTACTCCCGTTTGTATTTGAGAAAGATTCACTTTCTACTCGGATTCGTGCGAAACTTTCGGAACTCCCTTGATTCTCGGGTTAGCTTAACATCGTTTTTTACTTTCGAATTAAGAATAAAATGATTCGAATATTTTTCCACATTTAACTTGTTCTGTATTTTGTGAGTTCTTCTCATTCGTAGTTATCAAAATCGTAATTCTTTTGAAATTACTTGAATCACTTCGTCACATTTCCTTTATCAATCTTATTGAAAATTACTATTCAAAAAAATACCCTCTTAATCGTTATTTATATAAAAGTATGAATAATTTTATGACGTATCTGAACTCATGGTGGCAAAAAAAAACAACAAATACTTAAAATCATCCCATTTGAATGCAATATAGACTGAAAAGTGAAGTAACTGCTTAAATATATCAAATAAGTAAGAAATTATGTTAAATCGCATTCACCCCTATGGTGAACCCCATGCAAAATTTAAAAATCCTATCTTCAGCCGTATCGTCTGGAGGTTGATGATCACTCAATCAATCAATCACTCACTCACGCTATTTTTACAGACGATTATTTTAATATTTCACAAACGGAATGACAAATTGAATATACCTACCCTTCCTTCATCGAATGCCGGTGGTTTAAACAAAAATAACGAGATAATGTGGGAGCGATAGGGAACGAACGTATCAATCAGCGACCAAGCTAATGCTACTGATAATGATGACGACTACGAAGTCGATGACGATGACGATCAGCTAGCTTTAAGAACCGAAACTAAGTAGACGCACATGAAAAACAAATAGCAAAGCAAAAAAATAATTAGAGAAGGAAGAAGACGAAGAAAAAAGCCCAAGCAAACAAACAAGCGGTGAATTGACATAACCATTTGTTGACAATCGAACTCTAAAGTTGTTCAGTTGAAAATCGCTTCTGCAAACGGAAAGACACTGCAAAAGTGTCGACGTTTTCGTTATCGTCGGCGTAGGTACATTCTGAAATGTCGTGAATCGTTGTCGAGTGGAAACAAGTGAAAAAATTGAAACGAATGTCGCAAATGCCACAAAAACACTTGCCAGCGCAACTGACAATACAAACAATTCTCCTGCAACCTGGGCGTACCGCCGTAACATCGCCCAGCATAAAAACACCGGATTTATCGGTGGCATGGTGTCCAATATTCACTAAAATCGGTGGTCAATTAAATGCAGATACCGAAGGAGTCATCCAAAATACTCACCAAATATGTGAAGAAAATGAGGAGAGACGCATTCAAGAGGTTGCATCTTCACAACAATGCCCTGACCTCGCCAATCCATTGCCTTCGTTAAGAATTGAACCTAATTTTAGGCTAACTATAATAACTCACGAATCTCTTGCACATATCTTAAGGTTTGTTTCCAAAAGCTCTACTGACCTTGAAAAGTTTATCGTTAATTTCACAACAGCAACCAAACCACAAACTGTACAGACAACTCTCAATGGCCACAAGAGCTCGTCCAGCGTAGACGGCAAATGTGGAACATCTGGTGTTGATGCTGTTGGTGGTGGTGGTGACGTCACTGTTGAAACAGCCGTTAAAAGTTCAAAAGTGAGTCCAGACATGTTGTCGCTCGTGCAACCAAAACAATGTAAGTTTAAAAAAATTCCGCTCATTTTGTTTTCAATTAAATACATTTGAGGGTGGATTATTAGTTAATTAGCTTCGTCTATAACATCACCATCGATTGAATATAATTCTTAAAAATAGTAATATTTTATAACAAGCTTTAAATGTTGACCCAGATAATTCAGATACTTTTCCTTCAATTGAAGTGCAAAATTCTTAGGAAAGGCAGCTATAGGAAAGATATGTGTAGATAATGTATTTGTAATCCAATTAGTATCGTTATGGACCCCTAGTCTCACACTACCTATACAATTGGTTCAATGCACCAAGGTCCTTATTCCATTTTCATGGTAGTGGTTAAAGGTTAGAATAAGTTTAGATTTGTTCGAAATGGTCACCTTTGGCACGAATTATGGCCTTCAAACGGCCAATGAAACCGTCACACAATGCCCGAATGTTGCGACCATCGGCTGTTATGGCGGCCCACACCATCATCATGGCCGACGTTTGAGTTCTGGTGGACAAGCGAAGGTGTACATTTTCAGCTGACCCCTTTGGCAAGTAAACACGATCATTTTGTTTGTTTACAAACTGCTGGACAACGAATGTTTTCTCATCGGAGAAAAACAAAATTCGGCAGTTCACCACTTTCGGCCAAGCGAAGCAACTCTTTAGCTCTTTTGAGTCTATTTTCTTTCTTTTGCGGTGTAAGTTCTTGCACTTTTTGGAATTTCAATGGCTTTACCCCGAGCTTAGTTTTTATATTTATATTTTATATTCGGCTACTGCGGCGCGAGTTTCAATCAAGTCGCTTCTTTACTTTTCGAACCATTTCTTCTGATGTTGGTGTTTTCTTCCGTCCACTTCCTTGACGTCGGGGTACACTACCAGTATCACGGTAACGAGCGATGGTACGAGACACAAAAAAATGCTGGAGTGCTCTAACGATTGCCACTTGTGGCTGTCCAGCCAAATATGAATAAATCACACTATCACGCATGAATTCCGAATAACGAATAACACGAATAACTTTTTTTGTGGAAAATTCTCACCAAAATGTTTATGTACGCTAATGATCTGTCACTGGAATAATTTTAACAGCTGTCGGACGAGTGGTATAGAAATGACAACAGTCTGAAGTTGGTTGCAGTTTTTTCATCTCGCCCTGTATATGCAATGTTCTCAAATGAAGTGGAGGAAGTAGTCGATATAGTCAATATTTATGTCGCGTCACAATATTTATGTCGGACTGAGGTCTGATGCGAAATGGAAAATATTGGTAGCACCCTAATAAAGTGTGAACGTTTTGAATCATCATAACGTAATTTATTTTAATAAACGGGCATTGGCGGAGGCTGTACATTTTTAGTCAAAACTGACTGATACTTTTTAACGTTTTTATTTTGTAAGGACTTCCTCATTATTTTTGGCCTTACTGGTAATGCAGAAAACATATTGTTATCATCAAGTCTTGAACTGCTGGAAATTCAGAAACGTCATTGTTTTTGTAGCACGTAAAGGGTTCCCAATATAAATATTGACTCTTCAATTACGTATTACAATAAAAGTCATTTATAAATGTAAGACCAAAAACTCCAAAGAAATTTCTATTTCAGCGAAATTTCCATCCATTTAATGGATATAGATCTAATTTTGAACATTGAAACTCGAGTAAGATAATAGTGACCGATTAGTAAATTACTGCAATTTCTCGTTTATATTACCCCTCCACTCTTGGCAAACTTTACTTGATCCAAATGGCAAATTTAACCTGGTTTTTATTCTTTTATTTTACAAATTGATTGATGGCAATAAAGTTCTGGAAAAAGTCATTGTCTTTTGTTTTGATGATATTTTGCGATTTAATTTTGCACAAAAACACAAATAACACTTGCCAGGGAATACGTCACTGTAGGAGAGAAGGTGCAAATGTCTTATCTTGATGATTTACTTTCACACAAAAAAAAATTAAAGATAAACACAATTACCTAATGCAGAGACGTACGCAGGGTGGGGACACTTCCAGACCCCTAAAGAAATTCTTACATTTTTTTTTAATTTTATATTTTTAAATATTATAAATTTTAAATATGATATATTTAAAAAAATATTTTTTGCCGGATAAGCCTAGTGAAATGTTTTCACATACATGTAGACACAAGCGACTTCTAGACATAACGGAAATGCAATAATAGTTTTAAATATTACCTTGATGGCACAATAACTCTCGAAGGGAGTTTCCGATACAGTCCAAACTTGGAACATCACAATATTATTATCAAACTTAGATCGAGTTCGGAGATAGGCAAAATCGGTCCACTCCTTCTAGTACCTCCCACGCAAAAGGTCGAAATATTCAAAAAAAAAAAACACTCCTTCTGCTATATCACCCACAAAGGGTCAGCATGAAGCTCATAAAACGCGAAATTAACATCCGATTCCATTCAGACTTGGTACTTCTTAATATTTTCATCAAAACAAGATCAGTCATAAAGATGGTAGAGATTGGGCTATTCCTTCTGGTACCTCCCCCACAAAGGATCACAGTTTAGAATAACCAAAACGATTATAAAATCCGAAATAAGCCTTCGGTTCTCTACATATTTCACATATCCCATTATTTCTACTAACACAGCATCTGCTGTGAAGATGACATATATCTGCGAACCCTTTCTGGTACCTCACCCACAAAGGGTCACAATTTGCAATTCTTTTGTTTGTCTTAACTTACGAAACAAGTCAGCGATTCTTACAAATTGCTATATTCAAATATTTCTCTCAACCAGAAACCTTAAATGAATATGGAATTTATGATTTCGCATAAAATTGGATAATAATGTTTGTCGCAATATTTACATCATATTTATTAAGGTCCGATACGAAATGGACAGTATTGGCCCATAGAAGGTCAACAATTTGCAGTCAAAATGTATTTAACTAATGGCGCTTCGTTACTCCTTTCGTTTTATATGGCTAAGGGTATACATATGTCGGCAAAACCGACTGATACTCTTTAACTTGTTAATTTGGGGAAAAGCTATTTTGCTGGGTTGTACTGAATGTCGTTCGATAAATGTTTACAATATCCGTACGTGCGAGAGATAAATCCTCTCACTACAAGTTACTGTGTAATTGTTACTGGAAAACTGAGAGAGTTGTAAGTGTTATTATTTTCTGGTCGTCGTAGCGCCATAAACGGTCGATCAATGTCAATCATAGGTGGAATTATGAAATAGGCAAACAAACGAATTAGAAAGACCTCTTCAGCAATTAAACATTTGTTTTTCTATTTTTTTTTTTTTTATTTACACTTGTTGTTATTGTTAGGCACATTGTGACCATTGTCACAATTTTTTATTTAACTTTGTTTTGGCACTGACTCATGGCGTAACCAACCAATTTATGGAATACTTCATCAACAGATGGTTGTTTTTAGTAGCGGGGGGTTTTATTTACTATTTTCGTTATATCTTCTTATCTCTCCAGTATAAGTAAAAAGTATACAAAATCACAAACTTTTTGGATTTAATCGAAGCTCGCAAACTGAGTTGTGAAAAGTTAGAATTTCATTCGAAATGTTATTATCAAATTAAAAAGTATCAGTCGGTTTTGCTCACAGATGTATACCCTCGGCCAATGTTCGAGTATCTAAATATATTATGAGATCTGTTACGATTATTCAACTTGTTAAAATCAAAAGGAACAATATTTCCATTTCGTATCGGATCTAAATAAATATGATATAAATATTGCGACGTGCCAGGTTTAGACTATATTAGTTACTTCCTTCATTTTATGTGAGATATGTGATAATTTTTGGAAAATGTGCGTGAGCTACCAGATATAGTCGACCGAAGTTTCCATTTTCATACTTCATCTAATACAGATAAAAATATTGATATGGGCAAAATTACAAGAAAATCGAATATTTATATCCAATTTTATGGAAAACCATAAATGTCATATTCAGACTCAGATTTCTGGTTAAGAGATATGCTTAGATATAGCAAATTGTAAATAATCGCTGACTTGTTTTGGAAGTTATGACATATGAATGAATTTAAAATCGTCACCCTTTGTGGGTGAGGTACCAGAAGGGGTTCGCAGATATATATGTTTTTATGTGTGAAATTTGAGGAAAGTTGAATGCATATTTCTATCAGCGTTTTGTTTTTCAAAATCTTGAACCCTATGTGGGGCAGGTAGCAAAAGAAATGGTCCGATCTCTACCATCTTTATAACAAATGTTGTGTGTTGATGGAAAAAATTGAGATGTACCAAGTCTGGAATGGAATCAGATGTTAATTTCGCATTTTATGAGCTTCATAGATATTCAAAATTTTTAACCTTTGTCAGGGAGGTACCAGAAGGAGTGGAGCGATATATCCTATGTTCATAACAGATCTTGCGTTAGTAGAAATAATGGGATGTGTGAAATATGTAGAGAGCCTGATGCTTATTTCAAGTTTTATGACCTTCATGGATATTCAAAATTTGGACCCTTCGTAGTGGAGGTACCAGAGGAAATGGTCCGATCTCTAGCGTTTTTATAACAGATCCTGTGTTTATGGAAATATTCAGATGTACCTAATTTAAATGGAATCGGATATTAATTTCGCGTTTTATGAGCTTAATGGATATTCAAAATTTCGACCTTTTGGTGGGGGAAGTACCAGAAGGAGTGGACCGATATATTCCGTCTTAAATCCAGACCTTGGGTTAATAAAAATATTGGGTTGCGTGAAATTTGAAGAAAATCGGACTCTTAAATCACATTTTATAAGAATTGTAATTATTCAAAATTTCGACCCTTGGTGTGGGAGGTACTTGATGGAGTGGACCGGTAATTTTCATAAAAAAGAAAATAGAAATCTCTATTTTCATTATACATACACAATTATTTGCACTAATGCCCCCCGTTTTATGCAAAATGTATCAGAATAAGGAATATTCTACAAAAAAATCACTTAAATTTTTAGAATAAACTATTTAGGAGAACATTGATACAAATCATTTTGAATATATAATGAAAATTCTTTGGTGACTTATAGTAAAAATTGATAAAGAATGTATTTGCCTTTGACTTCATCCTTCTAAAATTATGCTTTTTGGTTATTTTTGTACGAATTCTCACAAAGTACGACTTCAACTCTGTTTTTAGTATACGAATTCCATGACAAATATTTTTTTTAAGATAGTTTGCTACGATCCGTGTTATCGACCCATTCCTTCTAATACCTAAAAATATATATAATGGGTGACCTATATTTATCAAACTTGCCAAATCGAAATATTTTTGGCTTCATTAGAGCAACTGTGAAAACAGAATATATGAGTCAACTCTAGTACCTCTCCTCCACAATCGAATTTGTAAAAAAAGGATAATGAAGGGAGTTCTCGATATAGTTCAAACTTAGCATATCGTAATATTCACATCAGACTATATTCACATATGTCAAAAGCGAATTTGTAAAATATTTGTCCACTGGATTTTTTCCCTTCCTCGAAAAGTTTTCAGTTTGAACACCAATAACATTCAGAAAATATGATAGTAATCTTATCTTATCCCAATATTTTGGCAAGTTTAAGAAGGGGAAATAGCGGTAATCTTTTTGTAGTAACTTCACCAAAAAAGTTCCTAGTCCAATCGGGAGGTACGGTAATATGGGAGCTATAGGAAAACAAAAACCTATAGAAACCATGTTCTGCTACAGGAATTAGAACCCACTTACGATACCCAATATCGGCAGGTACCGGTATATGGACTATTTTTGATTTCAGCAGACCAACGAACATTTATTAATCGACTTAGAATTTTATTATTATCACGAATATATATAACTTATGGGTTATGAGTAACAAGCCGAATGACAAATTGAATATACAATCCTTTCATTATGTAGGGTATAATGAATATACATATCTCTTGTACCATTCCTTGTCCATTTTATTTAAAAACTACAATTATATTTTTCCATCCCTGATGTCGGCCTTCCTAAGGTGTCAAATGCTGCACCATATTTCCTCCCACTCTGTCAATTTATTTTGAATTTTAATTTATTTGTTGCCGTTGCAGCGACACTTTGACATTAAAACTAATGGGAATGCTAGATATAGATGGTATACGACTTTCTTGTGTACAGTACAAAAACTTTTCCGGGCATTTAATATTTCTTACCATTTTGGAAGATATTTCTATTATATTATTATATAAGGTATAACTGAAAAAAAGGAAATTGACTCTATTTTAAAGTTATAACATAAAACCACATTGCATCTTCGTTGACATTTATTCTAAGTTAAGAAATATTATGATATTTTCCATCGCCTCTCTCTTGCCCTTAATGCTTAATGTAGAGTGAATTTGTTGTTACATCAAACGCTTACAAAAATAAAATGAAAATTCTAAAAATACCTACTTCCTCCCGCTCCAGAGAGGCAACGAGAAGCAAAGGCAGAAGAAAATCACAACGCACAACCACATTCATTTCAGCACCATCCAGTCGGTCGGTGTTCCGTTCACACTCCCTTCATTCATTGATCATTATCATTC
Source organism: Musca domestica (assembly GCF_030504385.1). Classification (NCBI taxonomy): domain Eukaryota; kingdom Metazoa; phylum Arthropoda; class Insecta; order Diptera; family Muscidae; genus Musca; species Musca domestica. Next base: position 340,836 of record NW_026712379.1, on the reverse strand, counting down.
CGCGCTGCTTTCATCTGCAATCTCGCCAGCAATGATGGACGTTTTGTTTCTATTCTGTGAACCTTTCAAGTTAAGTAAGGCCATCACCCGATTTCGACAATGTTAATCATTCACTCATTCATTCATCGTTACTCTCTTCTCTTTGTGTGTGTGTGTGTGTGTGTGTGTGTGTGTTTTTTTTATCGGTTTGTTTTAACTAATCATTTGCCAACGTTATTCCACCTTCGTTCAATTCCAGGTCAAATGCTCATGAAATGGTTCATATCCTCGTTACAGAACGGCAACGGCAATGGCCATCTCAGCGAACAGGACATCAACACGCTGACACTGCAGTACTGCAACAATTTAATCAATGTGGGCGTGCTCAAGCAAATATCGGAGCGGCGGGATGCCGATTTGGATGCGTTCAGCGTAAGTGTTTAAATGCAATATGTTTGTACTTTGTGATGCAACAGCCAACATTGTTGTTGGGTGGGTTAGAGAGGGCGCGTGGGCGGGTGGTTGGTGTAATGTAATTAAATGTCAACATTAAATGCGATGCACACCACCACCACCAGTTTACTGCCAAGCAGTTAAGTTAAGCTTGGCGCTGCAGCATATTTCGAATTCAAAATGAAGTGTAAAATAGAACATAAAAAGCGGACGTTAATTTTGATACATTAACAGTCCGGGTTTAATGTTTATAATGGAGTATTAACTTTTTTGAGATGTTCCCGGGAAATAATATCGGCACATTGCATCTTTGAGGGTTGCATGAAAAGTGAAAAGTTAAAAGAAACGTTAAAAGGGGTTTTGAAACTACTTAAAATTGTTTAAAGAAATCGGAAATGAAAAATGTGGATTCAATCAACATTTGTAAAGATTTTGACCCATTTAATATCAACTTTACCGTGGTGAACACTAAAAAATCCACTGGTTTCTTGGAATACTCAGCTGCTGATGTTTATTTCTTCTTGGGTTTTGTTCACGATCTCCCTCCCTAGTTTACAGCAGTATCAAAATACGAACACGTTCACTAAAATATTCATGGAGGGTATATTAACTTCGTCATTATGTTTGTTACTCCTCGAAATACTTATGTCGGACCCACCAAAGTATATGTATTCATGATCAGCGTAAAATTCTAGGTCAATTTAGCGATGTCCGTATGTCTGTTGTAATCACGCTAGAGTCAAAACGAATAAAAATAGGAGCTACAATTTTACACAGATCAGCCTTTGGTTCGAAGTTCGAAGATGGCCCACGATATCATATAGCCCCCACATAACGGTACCCCCCAATATTCGGTATTTTAATGATTGTAGCCATTTTTTCGGTGAAATTGTCTGAAAATCCACACAAGAAGTTCCTTGTGAGTACTTTATCCCCTGGAAAAGTATTGTCTATATAGGTCAACGATATCGTATATCCCCAATATAACGGTATCTCCCTATATTCGTTATTTTTATGATTTTAGGTACAACATTTACCGAAATTGTTTGAAATTTCGGTGTTGAAGTCCAGGTCCAGGTCTTCGTATAGCCCCAGTATATCGGTACCTCCCTATATTCGGTATTTTGACGATTGTAGGTACCTTATTCACCGGATTTTTTCAAGTTTCGTCTTCGTATGGACCCCAATATGACGGCTATCTTAGGGATTTTTTAAGATTTTAAAATAATTCTTAATGGATTTTATTTTTTTTTTTTTGAAAATGTATTTATTTTTTTTCTAATTTGTTCAAAATATTGGAGGGCACTCAAAGTTCGGCCCGGTATTCAAAGCTCGATTTCACTCTTATTGTATACTCCCAATCTATTTCGCTCTATATATCACAGAGAAGTTCCCCGAGCTCTCCCACATAATACAAAAGGGAGGAAAGTAAACTTCTTGCAAAACTGGTACTCCCACTACCGAGTATTTTTACTCGCGTGTCGAGCTATCGGAGCTTGGTTTAGAACCCGGCGTTCTCTAACCCAAATACCGGCATTAACTAATATTATCAATTTTAAAATTTAAGCTTAAATGTTCTTTAAATTCCCTGTCTTTATTTCGACTACCAGCAATACACATGCCAAATTTCATAGTTCTTACATTACGCGTTTGCAAAACTCCGTGACGCAGTATCTGCTAAATGTTAGTATTTTTTGTCCGATTTTAGTTTGAATTTCTACAAAACCTGTTTTATATCACCCCTTCGAATCAACGATGATATACATACAAAATATCAAGGATTTAGCTCGAGCAGCTTCGTCGGGGCGCTGATGTCAGTCACTCATTCATCGCTAAGCCCATGTATAACAGAGCACAGATTCGCTTGTTTTCACTCGAGAATGCAACTTGTTCGGGAAAGGGGTTGTTCGATGAGTGGGAGACTTATACGGAGTTTACCATTCACACTTTTGTTTTTTGTTGGTGCGCTCCTGAGCCACTCCTGTTTAAAAAATTAAAGTAGGATCTGAATCGCTCGAAATGAAGTGAAACACATCTGCCACAGGTTGTCATTACAAAATATTCTTAAATATCAAGCATTGTGGTTAAATAACCCCTAAAATGCCCTCAATATAATTTTTTTATCATACATATTAAAACATATTTGCAATTGAGATAATTTCCCATTTTTAGCCTTTTAGATGACAGTATTAGCCATCTTCCAATATTTATACATAAGCCCATATTGTAAACTTATAAGACCCCATCGAATGTCCAAAGATATCATTATTATTGCTGTTTTCAAAATTTTATGTCGAGTGCATTTAAAAATTTCCAACATTATTCCATCAATAAAAAATTCTCTTTCGACATTTGAGTTTTCCTGCTTTTCGTCTTCTGTCTCTGCTTCGTTTTCTTTTTATTGTCAGCAATTTGAAATGCTTCCCTTTTAATTTCCTTTTCAAATTGATTTTCATGGCGCAGAAAAAAAACTGAAAAGAAAAATCGAAATCTTTTATACGCTGCGTTTAACAAAACAAAAAGAATGACACTTCTCCATCCCCATGGCCAGAGGCAATGGACGAACTGCATTATGAACTGACGCTCTGCGCCATCCAAAACAAGCAAGGATGCACATAAGGCCAGTTACACAAAATGCGCGTTCATAGCTGTTTGCGTTGTTTGTTTTCCTTTTTTTCTTGGCTACCAATTGTCAGTTGGTCGGTCGTGTAGCTTAATTTTGTTGCTGTTTTTTTTTCAACTGATTCTCTGGAAAGGATTGCAACACAATCGAGTGGCGGACGAGCGACGAGAGCTAAATATGTTTCATCAAACGGAAATTATGCAATAACCGACTAAAGGATGCGGACAAACCGGAAATGAATTGTACGAGTTCGTGGAGATTTAAAATGACTGTGTCATTAGCCAAGAAACTGGGAGTCTATGTCCGTATCAAAACGATCAGTCACTGCTGCCTTTGTAAAGTGTATCCGTCTGTCGGTTTGTCGTTGTGACAGCACTGGTTGGATGTGAGTGAGTGAGTGATGGTGAACAAAACAAGGCAAAGAAAAGCAAACGCAATGAAAGCAGTTATAAATGTTTGTAATTCAATTTTATTCGTTTTCCCCAGCATTTCCCGTAATGATGTTTCAAAGGACATCATTTTAAGGATTCGAAGTCAATTTCAAATAGTTATAAATTGTTTTTTTGTAAATCTTTCTAGCATTATAGGCCATTAAGGAAATCTCCGTTCCTCGAAAGATTTATTTTAAAGATGGCATTAATGCTTCGGGCCATAATTGTGGCGAAATATAAAATCAATCCAAAGTCTTTGGATAAAATCAATTCGTGGAAATGGAGATAGTAGAGTTGGGCAGGGTAGTTGTTAATACTTATAATGAGTGGAGCTAAGCGGACATTTTTGTTTATTTGAACATGATTCCCGTATATCTATTTATGTTCATCAACATAAAGAGGGAAATTAAAAAATAATTTTGTAGATCTGAAATATTTCTGTAGGTAACTGAATTGTTTTTTTTTTTGGAGTCCGCCAATTTTATATTTTTTTATACTTCGTTTACTTGCATTTGCTTCTCAGATTGTTTCTATGGTTTTGGCAATTTTTCCATTAAAGGTTTATGTTTTAGGCCCCTTTGTCTTTGATCAAGTTTCTATTTATACAGGGCCATAAAATGAAACGTTAGTCTGTGAATTCAAATGCAAATCTATTCAAGAATTGGTCACACCTGATACCAAATCGGTACTTAGACATGTGGGCTTCTCCGAAATATATATTTATATTGAATATATTCTCTAAGAAGTTTTTTATCCCCAAGGAAAGTATAAGACACAGCCAAATCGATTGAAACCCAATGAATCGATTTGAAACATGTGGCGACAATCTTTAAAAAAAAAAAACTAATGTCAGGAGGAACATCTACATGGGCGCTACTCTAAAAATAGACCTTGATTTGAAATTCACAGCAAAGGGGTATAATACGCCTTGAAAGAGGTATTATACAGCAGCCATAACAAAAAATGAACCGATATGATCCAATGTTGGCCTTTTGGGATTTTGATCTGCTAACCAATTACTATGAAATCCACTTGAAATTTCCGGCAACTTAGATTCGCCGTTGCACAAAATTATTATAAGAAAATTTGCAAATTGCCGAGAGTGATACCATCCTCATAGAAAGGGAAAGGATTTGCAAATGCTAATGATTGTATAGTTTTTGCAATAATAAAAAAAGTTTTAATAACTTTTTATTAAATTTCATTAATTTGTAGTTTTATTAAAACCATGCTTTTTTGCCAGTAGTCGGCACCACTTGCCAATAGTCGGTATGGCATTTTCCAACAGTCGGCATACCAATTTTTTTGTAAGAATAATTAATAATATTAATAATTTAATTCATTAAAATATAATATTTTGTTTAGTTAAACTGATTCGACGTCTTTATTGTACTTTTCTTAAGAATATGGATTGTTGAGGACCTTCACAGACAAAAATTTAATTTTTGTTAGAATAATTCATCTTTTCTTAGCAAAATTGTGCACAAAGATAGCAGACAATATATTTGAAGTAAACAAAATGCATTTAGTTATAATAGTTTCATTTATTTGGGCTTAAAAATAAAAAGTGCCGACTACTGGGACATGCCGAACTTAGGCACACTTACCCTATATTGTAGCGGACACACCATTATTATTTATATATTTATGTGTTATTTAATTTTATATCATGATTTGTTTGCATTATTATTATTATTATTATAACATCAATTATTTTACATTAACTTGAACTGTAATTTTGCTCGAGTGTTCAGATAATTAATTTTGTTATATGCCAAGAATAAGAGAATATGTTGTTTTGTGTTAAGTAACTGCATTTCGTTTATGATTATTGAGTGATGCTCTAATTGTTCTCTAGTGCTCTCGCATAAGTTCAATGAAATGAGTTTATTTTGACATTATTGTAAAATACCTATGGGAGATTGAGTGATTGTTTTTTCTTTCTTTCTTTTACAAGTGATATTGTTATTGTGATTATTTTGTTTACACTCAATCACTCTCAATATCATGTTTTAATCCTTCCACGTGTTTATGATCTCGCCTATATAAGTACACGTATTAGGCTAAGTTTGTCATTCTTGGAGTTGCTTTTGAAAATAAAGTATCAAACACAAGAATATCATCGTCTTTTATTTTATAAAATCTCTAGTATTAAGTGGACGGCATTGGACATTTTGTGTCTGTGTTGACCCTTGATACTGAAAATATTATAAAGTGGATAAAAACGTTTCTAGACGGAAACGTCTGTCTCGTTATATCTACGATATAATATAAGATATTTTAATAAAATAACAAAGAGACAAAAACCCCTAAATATTAGGATTAGTGGTCTCCCCACGAACCCTACAAGTGGCGCCCAACAAAAAAAAATATTGTTCCAGAAATTTAGCAGAAACCAAAATTGCCTATTTGACGCAAATCGTGTAGCAGAATCTTTAATCTGTTGCATTTTACCGCCGGCAAACGCAAATTAGTACTGCGAGTGATTTGTTGTTGGTACACTGGTAAGGTATCATTTGGTTGTTGTTGTCATTCGGAATAATTGGGGAGAGAAGTTGCACCAGTTTTGTGAAAAAGGGTAACCAAGTCGGTGTTTTAAAAAGTGTGGAATATGAGACGAAGTCCCAGAAATACACCACCAGTCCGACAAGGTACTGTGAATCATATAGATGGTGAATTACCAGGTGTGTCAGGTAATGTTCAAAACTCTGTTCCTCAACAAAATTCAGATCCAATTAGAAATAGTGGAAATCCTAATGTGTCCTGGCAAAATGAAGCTCGAACTCCAACAAATTCCCCAATATTTTTTAATGTTACGGAGGAAATGTTAAGAAATCTTTTAGGTGGCTTAGCAGCCAGGGAAAAGCCAAAGAATAGTACTTTTAGCACATGCACATCTCGTTTTAATGGAGAAAGAAATTCGACCAAAGTTGAAGACTTTATTGCGACCATATTGGTATATAAAGAATCCGAGAATATCACTGATGTCCATGCACTAAATAGCCTCCCGTTACTTCTAGAGGGTTATGCTTCCACGTGGTGGCAAGGTGTACAAGATGAAGCTAAAACATTCCCAGAAGCAATTGATCTTTTAAGAAAAGCGTTTGCTCCGCCAAAGCCAGATTGGCGCTTATATAGCGAGATTTTTCAAGACAAACAAAAAATGTTTGAAACTACAGATGCATTTGTATGCCGAAAAAGATCTTTGTTTGCTCAACTGTCTGACAAGTTGCCAGAGAAGATGATGATAGATATGATTTTTTCACAGCTAAATATACACATCAGGGAAAGAATACCCCGTAACAGTGTTTCATCATTTCAAGAACTGCTGGCTAAGGCCAGAGAAGTAGAGATGTTAGCCAACGAAAATAGAGAGGAGAAAATAGATCGAAAACTCGACATTGAAAATCCCAGTAAGAGGCAAGTGAAATGTTCATATTGTCGTAAAAAGAATCACACTGTTGAAAATTGCTACAAGAAAATTGAGGCAGATAAGCATTCTAATAATAAAGCCCCAGAAACAAAGCTGAATTGCTACGGGTGCGGTGCGGCTGGTTATTACCGATCTAATTGTCCTTTCTGTAATAAAGACAAACCCCGCGATAGTACTGGAAAATTGGATTTTAATTCTCTAAGTGTCGGAGTAGCAGGACGAAATATTCCAGTTGTAGATGTCAATATACAAGCCATGCAGGGAGAAGCATATTTTGATACAGCGGCGAGGACAAGTGTAGCAGGACAACTTTTGTTTGAAAAGTTTAAGGCAATCGGATTACCATTTGAAAAAAGTATTGCTCAAATTGTCCTAGCTGACGGAATCGTCCGCAATGAAATCGTTTTTTCAACAACAGCTAGTATTATAATAGGAAAAAGGTTTAAACGTATTAAATTCATATGCCTGCCTAAAGCAAAAGGAAATAGAACTCTTCTCGGTATAGACTTCCTCGAAGAATGCGGTATTGTTCTAGATCTTGCACAAAGAGCATGGTATTTTAAAGATGAGCCTGGAAAATTTTTTCTTTTCAAAATGCAAGAAGCTGCTCCAATAAACAACATAATGGTCGAAGATCCGCAAAAAAAGTACAGAGATGATGTTAACATTTTTTTCAAGAATTTTGAAAACCTTAATTCTAACAATAATGACTACTCTCCAGGATATACAAACAAGTTATTCGCTGATTCGCTGTCTGAAGAAGTAATTGTAGACAAGCCCTCAAATCTATTCCCACCTATGAAAAAGCAAAAGATGGAAGACTACTGTAAGGAAATTTTTGAGTCTTTGGAGCTAAATGCCATAGATTTTACTCTGAGGCATAATGAGGCAATTCTTCTTAATGATTCGGAAAAAGAATCTATTGAAAGTCTGCTTAAGGAAGAGAGCCAAATATTTGAAGATATAGATGTGCCGATATCGGAGGTAGAACACTATATTAACACTAACAATCATAGTCCAATTTCAACAGCGCCATATCGCATATCCCCTAAAATGAAAACGTTGCTGAGACAAGAGCTGGATGAAATGTTGAAGAAAAATATAATAGCGGAAACGGAGTCTCCATGGGCATTTCCGGTTGTTTTAATTCCAAAGAAGGATAATAAAATTAGACTCTGCGTAGATTACCGACGCCTGAATGCTATTACAGTAACTGATACGTATCCTCTACCAAGAATGGATGATCTTCTACATACTGCGAAGACAACTCCATTCATGTCCACCCTTGATTTGAGATCCGGATATTGGCAGATTAAAATAGCAGAAAGGGACAAATTAAAGACCGCATTTACTACACCCTTTGGAATTTTTATCTTCAATAGAATGCCGTTCGGGTTAAAGAATGCTCCGGCGACTTTCCAACGCTTAATAGACAAATTTCGCACTGGTTTACCCAATATTACAATTCTGGCTTATCTCGATGATATAATTATATGCTCAAGTAGCCTTGAAGGTCACATAATCGATTTGAAGAAAACATTCCAAAGACTTCGAGATTTTGGATTCCATTTAAATCGTGATAAATGTAATTTTTGTTTACCGAAAGTTAAATATCTCGGTCATATATTAACAACTGAAGGATTAAAAGTTGACCCCGAGAAAACTCAGGCTATTATAAAACGTCCCAGACCTTTGAATCCTAAACAAGTCATATCCTTTTTGCAGACATGTTCGTGGTATAGACGTTTTATTCCAAATTTCGCAGACGTGGCGAAATCACTATCTGATCTCACAAAGAAAAATGCTAAATGGATATGGACGGAAAGGGAGCAAACTGCGTTTGAAAAATTAAAACATCTCCTAGTTTCACCTCCAATTTTGAAGCAAATTAATGAGACAAAGCCTTTTAAAATAATGACCGATGCAAGTAATTATGCCTTGGGAGCTGTATTGATCCAGGGGGAGAAGGATGAGGAACATCCTATAGAATATGCCAGCAGGTTGTTACTTCCGGCCGAAAGAAATTATTCAACCACAGAACGTGAAGCCTTGGCGGTGGTTTGGGCTATCCAAAAGTTTCGTGGATACGTTGAAGGGTCAGAAGTACAAGTGCTTACGGACCATCAACCATTGAAATGGCTCTTCAGTTTAAAAAGCCCCACTGGACGACTCGCCAGGTGGGCATTACAACTTCAAATGTATAATATCACTTTTGGTTATACACCTGGCCGCAAAAATGCTGTTGCAGATACGTTATCGAGACCACCATGTCCTGATGAAAATCACAATGATAGCACTTGTGAAATTTGTTCCATTAGAATTGATTTTCCGAGGAAAGGGGCTGAAGAGATTAGAAAGGCACAAATGGAAGATGAGGATATTAAGGATATAATCCAATCCTTCGAAAAGGATGATGAAAACGTGATTCGTTACATCAACAGAGGCTTCATAATGCAAGATGGAGTATTATATAGATTTTGTCATGAAGAAGATTCAGAAAATGGGCAACTGGTTGTTCCAAAATCCATGCGCCATATCATTCTTTATAATCACCACGATGAACCGACAGCTGGGCATTATGGTATTGAGCGGACTATAAATCGTATTACTCCTCACTATTATTGGCCAAAAATGAGATCTGAGATTCATCAATATGTAAAATCTTGCATAGATTGTAAAAGGTATAAGGCTAATAATATGAAACCTTCTGGCTTACTTCAGACTGTATCTAGTAACCAGAGATTTGAAATTGTTGCGATTGATCTGTTTGGGCCATTGCCTAGTACAAAAAGAGGAAATCAATGGATATTGATTGTTGAGGATTTGTGTAGTCGCTGGACTGAATTATTCGCTCTTCGAGAGGCATCGGCTGAAAATTGTGCCATTATATTATTAAATGAAATATTTCTGAGATATGGAATTTCAAGAAGGATCCATTCGGATAATGGTTCTCAATTTATTTCATCGGTAATGCAGAAGCTGACCTATTGCTTGAAAATTGAACAAAGTTTTACACCTGTCTATCATCCGGAAGCTAATCCAGTAGAAAGGAAAAATAGGGACTTAAAAGTGCAGTTATCTATTCACGTTGGGAAAGATCACACATTATGGGATACAAATCTTCCTGCGATCAGATTCGCCATGAACACTGCGAAATGTTCCACAACCAATTATACACCTGCATATCTTACGTTCGGAAGAGAACTAAGAACTCCACTGGATGTGCAACATGACCTCCGTGCTATAGTGAATGCCGAGAATTTTGTACCACAAATAACACCACACCTGCTTAGACTAGCAGATACTTTTAAAAGAGCTAAAGAGAACGAAGAAATGATGCAAGATAAAAATAAAACATACGTTGATGCAAAAAGAATCCCACAGAAGAAAATAAATATTGGTGATCGTGTACTCGTCTCAACACACATTCTTAGCAACAAAGATAAAGGCCTGACATCAAAATTTGTACCACGACGTGACGGTCCCTATATTGTCATGGAAAAGAAGGGATCTAATACATATTCGGTTGCAACGTTAGAAAATCCCACAATTCCACTGGCAACATACCATTCGTCGGATCTACTTTTATATGATGGACGTGAGGAGGTTCCAATATATCCCTTGCGACTAAGAGGAAGACCGAAGAAGTGCAACATAAACAATACCAATGATAACCAAACCACTGAAACTACAACAACCGCTAACAACACAACAACAGATGTAAATGTTCCAGATACACCAAACTTAGAAACTAATAATGACAATGTGCCATTGAGAAGATCTCTGAGAAAAAGAAAACATACAGGAGGTGTCTAGTACTGCCACATCATCAGAGACGATTTCTGAGGCAGAGGGGGAGGCTGTAGCGGACACACCATTATTATTTATATATTTATGTGTTATTTAATTTTATATCATGATTTGTTTGCATTATTATTATTATTATTATAACATCAATTATTTACATTAACTTGAACTGTAATTTTGCTCGAGTGTTCAGATAATTAATTTTGTTATATGCCAAGAATAAGAGAATATGTTGTTTTGTGTTAAGTAACTGCATTTCGTTTATGATTATTGAGTGATGCTCTAATTGTTCTCTAGTGCTCTCGCATAAGTTCAATGAAATGAGTTTATTTTGACATTATTGTAAAATACCTATGGGAGATTGAGTGATTGTTTTTTCTTTCTTTCTTTTACAAGTGATATTGTTATTGTGATTATTTTGTTTACACTCAATCACTCTCAATATCATGTTTTAATCATTCCACGTGTTTATGATCTCGCCTATATAAGTACACGTATTAGGCTAAGTTTGTCATTCTTGGAGTTGCTTTTGAAAATAAAGTATCAAACACAAGAATATCATCGTCTTTTATTTTATAAAATCTCTAGTATTAAGTGGACGGCATTGGACATTTTGTGTCTGTGTTGACCCTTGATACTGAAAATATTATAAAGTGGATAAAAACGTTTCTAGACGGAAACGTCTGTCTCGTTATATCTACGATATAATATAAGATATTTTAATAAAATAACAAAGAGACAAAAACCCCTAAATATTAGGATTAGTGGTCTCCCCACGAACCCTACAATATTGGTTTACTCTTTCTGATACCTCCCCAACAAAGGGGTTAAATTTTTAAATAATCAAATGCTCATAAAATGCAAAATAAGCATCCGATTCATTCTAAACGTCACACATTTCAACATTTCCACTAACACAAGATCTGTTGTGAAGATGGTAGATTTCGGCCCACTCCTTCTGGTACCTTCCCCACATAGGGTCAAATTTTAAAAAAGCAAACCGATCGTTAAAATACGAAATAAGCATCCGCAATTTTCAACATATCTATATACAGGTGAGAAAAATTGCAACAAAGTCAAACGCCATAATTTTTACATTTTTTTAACACCCTCCAGAATATTCTCCCGATAATATTCGGCATTTATTCTGATGCCACGGTCGATTAATACAAGCGGAGAGCGACCATCGGCTGTTATGGCGGCCCACACCATCACCATGGTCGGCGCTTGAACTCCAACCGAAGGTGCACATTTTCAGCTGATCTCTTTGGCAAGTAAACACGGTCATTTTTTTTACATACTGCTGAACAACGAATGTTTGTTAACCGAAGAAAACAAAATTCGGCATTTCACCACTTTCGGCCAAGCGACTCTTTGCTCTTTTGATCTATTTTCTTTCTGTTGCGGTGTAAGTTCTTGCACTTTTTGGAATTTCAATGGCTTTAGCCCGAACTCATTTTTCAATATTTGCCGAATGGAATATTGCAATATGTTCAGATCACGAGCCATTTTCGGCCACTGCGACGCGGGTTTCGATCAAGTAGATTCTTTACTTTTCGAACCATTTGTGCTGATGTTGCTGTTTTCTTCCGTCCACTTCCTTGAGTTCGGGCGACGCTACCAGTATTACGGTAACGAGCGATGGTACGAGACACAAAAGATTTAATCACATTTATATGTTGGAGTTCTCTAACGATAGTCACTTGTGGTTTTCCAGCTTAATATAAGGAAATCACACTATCACGCTTGAATTCCATCACGAATAACTTTTTTTCTGGAAAATGCTCACCACAATGCTTTTGTACGCTTGTAAACAAAATAATGAGCTGTAACTGGAATAGTTTTAACAGCTGTCGAATGAGTGGCTTATAAATGACAGCAGTCTGAAGTTTTTTGCAGTTTTTTATCTCACCCTGTATCTCATCTTCCCCATTTCTACATTTTCCAAAAATTATCACATATCTCATAAATTAAAGGAAGTAGTCCAAATGTGGAACAAAATAAGCAAACGTTGCTGAGGGTATACATCCGTTGAAAAAATCGAAAAAATGGATGATACATTTTTATGACACACTAGCTGTATAATTTGATATCTCAATATTTAGTTACCGTCAATGGTCCTTAGAATGTATAGAAAAATATACTACCAGTAAAGGTTTATATTATAGGAAGTATATATTTTTCTTTGGTGGTGTTGGTTTCGACTTTCAGATTCACTGCAATTTTAAAATAGAACTTTGATTCAAAGTTTTCTGCCACGTGACTACAATTTACCACGCATAAAATTGTTGTAAAGTCTGAAAAAGTTTCTGATAATCAGGCTTTAGCAGAAGACGCCTGCACTTATTCCATATACGGATTTTGAACCATCGAAATAGACAGTTATACCTTATGAATTTAAAGACCCCTTTTAGGTATGTGGATGTCTAGTGGCTTGAAGTTGAGCCGTGATGATATACATGCACTGGTTTTAACCCCGCCTCCTATGTCTTCCATATGCCTTAAAACCTCTGAATGCATAGGTTTCTCTGAGACTCACGACACAACTGATTGTTCCTCTATAAATATATTCAATTTAATTAAGGTATCTAGTGAAGCTTGGTGTGTACTCTATCTGTGATAAATAGAGATGGGCCACCCAACGAGAGCTCCATAAGTGAGAATCGGACGGACGATTGACTAATCTAATATGCATTTAATTATATGCGATTTTAGCCCATATACCTTAACAATAGAGTTCTTGCAAGAATAAAGTGGGATTAAACCCCTCCTCAGAACTTCGTCGTCAGCCACGACTTTTTTTCCATTATGTTTCAGATCCTTTAGTATGCCATTTAACACCAGAAACCATAGTAATGGTGATAGATCACCGCCTTGTTGTGTGCCCTGGTAACCCATCTACTGGCAGAACTTTCCTCGATGTGTGATTTGATTATTCTGCTACTGAACATAACATCAATCCAGTCTTTAAAGAGCTATGAAAGAGAGTAATGAATGAACTTAAGTGTGAAAAAAAGAGTCATTCGAGTTTTTCTCTATGTGTCAGTGAAGTTAAGCGGACAAGATTTATTTTAGCACTAAAGCAGGGGGTGGTTAAGGGCATATCACCGATAAGGTTTAGTCTTGATATTACAGACTCTGCAAATTTGTCCAAATGCGCCTTTCTTTACCAACGCCTTGTTTATAGTGAGTTTACAGATTTAAAATAGCAATGAACTAAATTATTAACTTGATAGAAAAGCACAAATTTTATAACCATTTGAATCGTCATAAAAAACGGGACATAAGAGTATTCTGCCTGTGTATTTGTTGTTCTGTAGTGCTTCACAAAACTCCATCCAGGATTTCCTCTAAGCTTGTTATTCTTTGATACAAGATGAAGGCCATTTTTTTATTTTTCCCGATTTTAAACTCTTTTACTTTCTAATAAATATATACAAGCAAGTTTTAAACAAATATTAATAAACTTTTATTTATTTATATTTCTCTCTAATATTTACCAACTTCCATTTTACTTCATCTCTCTCTAAATTGCCACCACAAAAAATATTTATCTTGAGCATCATCTTTAGTAGATTTGCATGACACCTCTCGGTTTGAGTGCAACTAAAAATTTTGGTCAAACATGGGGTTAACGACATTAAATTTCATTTAGCAGAACGAAGTAATTTTTTTTTCGTTTGTTTGCCAACAAGTGTTTCAATAAAAGTTTCAAGTTTATTTTTATGTGGGTAATAATTTTCAAACAGTACTGGGCCAAAAAATTGTGAACTAAAAATTTAGTTCTTTTGAAAATTAAATTTTTAAATTAAAATTTATCGAAAAAGATTAACCATATTCTACACTGCAAAAGGAGGGAAGAACATGACACACCAAAGCTTTTTTTTTTGTAGGTCACATATTTTCCGAACAAAAAATTTATTGTCAAGGATACTCTAAGTTTCAAATCTAACCTATCTGCCCAAAAAGCACTGAATAATACCAGGGAGTTTTTTCATATCATTCTTTTTATAAATTAGTAACATCCATGGGAATTCAAATTATTATCCCCATTGCTATAACCAAACACTGTCCCTAAATGCGGCAGTCATCTTGTAAACTGGTCACCACAACCTACCGAAACCACCAAAAACTTTTCAAAGTTCAACACATTCCCACCGCATTTTATTCTTCATTCAAAATGTATGTATATTAGTCTTAGTAGAGTAATGTACAGATATTTGTGTGTGCAGAACTGCCTTGCAATTCTGTGTGTGTGTGTGTGTGTGTGTGTGTGTGTATGCGGAAACGGATATTATATTGGCTAGCCAAATAACTGACTGGACAATCTGCACAGTCAATGAACCGTTAACCAAATTTTCACCATGGCTATAAAATTCAATTGGAGCCAAGGAAATATAAAAATGTAACCCCTTTGGCCTATCAAATTCTATTACTTTCTTCTTCATCATAATTTTTGTTGCAAATGCCAGGAGGAGTTGTCAAGGAGTTGTTATGCAAATATTCCCGCCATGACGAAATCACAAATATTGTCAACAACACTCTTTAACTCCTTCTCCCTTTGGAAAGAGCATTAAAACGATTCATAACAACTGTCAGCAGCAGCAACAACAACATCAAGATTATTAGAATGAGTCTAATGACGCCAATGATGATTATGGCAAAGTTTTGTGCTTCAAAACTAATCCTCATTGATCCACTAAACGGGGGAACTCTTTTTAAACACTCATCACAGATAATGCAAAAATATCGAAAAGTTTTTTCATTAAAACAGTTCAAGTGGATTTAAGAGAGAGAGGGAGAGAGAGAGAGAGAGAGAGAGAAAGAGAGTCAGCAGCTATCCAGCTAGTTATTCAACATGACAACTTTTGGCCAACAACACCAAAAACAAAAGTTAAAACAAAACGAAACAAAACACAAAAAGAGCAGCAGTAGCAACAGCCGGTTGGCTGTAAAAGTTGGGAATGATGGAACATTACTTTGACAATACCGCTGACAATCCAGATAAATAGGGATGACGAATTTAATTAAGTTATTTTGTGAGATGTCCCTGTGTGAGGTATTTTAATCAGAGTTTGGGACAAAAACTTTGTTGAACCCACATTTAAATAAGTCGCCCAAGTCTTAGAGGTGTTTTTACTTTTTTTAGATCTTAATACTAATATAGGTTAAATGATAGACCTAATCAAATTTCGGTAGATGAAGATCCTAATATCTTGGGAAAGACCACTTCTCATCTTCATTATCCCTTTATATCCGAAACAAATAGCTTTTGAAATAGGTTATAAATAAAATCGAGAATGCGATATTCAAAAGAAAAAATACAAAAACTATCACTTAAATGAAATAAATATGAAATTTATTACAATTACGGTGAATAATGTCGCTAAAATCATGAAACTACCGAATATCGGGAGGGACCGTTATATGGAGGCTATACGAAAACGTGGACCGACATGGCCCATTTACGAACTTAACCTGCCTACTGGTAAACTATACATGTATACAATTTTTTGCCTTCTATCTAAATTCGTTCAAAAGATAGCGTGTTTACAACAGACAGACGGACATCTCTAGATCGTTTTAGAATTTTACCCTAATCCAGAATATATATACTTTGTAGGGTCTATTATGAATATTTCGAGGTGTTTAAAACGGAATGACAAAGCTAATATACCCTCCATAGAATGGTGGAGGGTTAGAAAAGCACTAAATTCGAACTTTGAATACCCTCAGCATTTAAAACGAACTTTTCAAAAAAAAAAAAAAAATAAAATAAAATTCGTTAAAAATTCTGTTCAAATCTTAAAAATATCGAATGCACCCGTTATATTGACGTCTGTACAAAGAGGTATGAAAATGGTGAATAATGTCGCTAAAAACATCAAAATACCGAATATTGGGGGATATCGTTAAATGGAGGCTACACGAAGGCTGTAGTACTCATTACGAATTCTGAATACGAAATTTGAAACAATGAATAATGTCCCTAAAATCAAATATTAAAATATACGATATTGTGGATTTATATAGACATTTGTCCTCCAGGGGTTAAAATGCTTAGAAAGAACTTCTAGTACGGATTTTTAGTCAATTCCATTAAAATGTAGGGAGTTACCGTTACCCACCTTCGAACTTGAAATGGAAATAATATATATCCATTCTATGTATGGATATCTGCCAGAGAAAAAGGTGGCAGAAAACTCCCTCCAAACACCAAGTTTGAGATAATTCTGTTAAAGAACGTTGCTTCATCAAAATACCGAACATTTATACCAAAACTTGGACCTATATATACAGTTCTATGCAAGTATATTTCTTACATACTGGGAACACAAAGAGCCAATTTACGTCACTTACATTCGGGCTAAAATTGTAACTAACACAACCAACAGGTGGACCTACTTGTCCCACTTTATATACCAAAAGTCCCGTAGACATAAATACATCTGAGTAAAATTTAATCAAACTACTTCATTTCGTTCGAATCTAGAGTGACTTCCACTGGCGGACGGATATCACTAAATCGATCTAGAATTTTATGCTGATCAAGAATATATAAGGGTTAAAATTTTGAATGACCATGAAGCTCATAAAACGTAAAATGAACATTCGATTATTTTCAAACTCGTTGGTCTGGAAGGATTAAACTGGCGATACTCTCATTAGTATTCGTTCACACATTAGCCACTTATAAGAACATTAATAGTTTCCTAACGCTGTGTTTGTGAGTCGACAAACTCTTCGTATTTTCCCATTTTATTTGTTTTTTTTTTATAGCTTCGAACCAGCATCCTTAGGTTTGGTAGACTCACGTGCTCATGTTTTTGTTTTTGGATTGATTCTTTCTTGGTTTATGTCGTAAATGGTGTACACGAGCGTCCACTGATGTCGCTATTCAAAAAGAGATAATTTTGAGAGAAAACAATAATTCTACATTTCTTTATATTTAATGATAAATTTGAATGTTGTCCAAGATTATTTATAAAGTATATTGATACAAAAATGTTTTAAAATTTATTTCTTCATGATTTAAAAGAATTAAAAGGAATTAGACTTGCAAGAGTGCTCTTGTTCTTGAACAGCTCTGGTTTACGATCTCTCCGATCATTTTTACTCCGATTCTTATTTTTCATGCAGGAGAACCTTCGAGGGCTACCATATAAGACAAAAGAGTGGAGAGTATACGTCTTGTAAAAATCGCTCCCTCTCTCGAGCAAGCCTGAGCCCTGAAGAGAGCAAACAGGTATACGACTTTTTCTTTCACTAATTTACTTGAGCTGTTGTTAATTTTGAAGGATTGCCTCCTAGCTTTACCTTTAAATAATTTGTGGCCAAATCAGTTCTCTCTGAGCGAATATCACATTTTTCCCGTTTACTAGTATTAGAATTGAAAAAGTACAGAAACACAACAATCGATGTTTGGTGTTCGGGCTATGGCTAGATGATCGGGAGATTCTTTACTGATGCTTATATTGCAGTCGATTTTCCTTTAAAGTAGATCCAGATTTAAGAATGACAAGCATGTAGCTATATCTATAAATATTGATATTCAAGCTCTTATCTTCGACTACATAGCTGGTCACTAGATATTAATATTAATTTCATTACATGATGAAATCCCTAACTAAAACAAAAAAATTAAAACAAGACAAAAGTTCGTACATTTTTATGGGCATGGTGACTGGATGCCGCTGCGGCAGTGAATCTGCTTTGTCAACCACTAAACATTAACGCTTACTCTGGATTTACTTAAGTGACAGTTGCATTTTGTGGTGTGTTAAATGAACGTTAAAAAGGATAACGTGAGATGTGCGAAGGAAAAACTTCTGCCCCTATTCGGTGGAGCATGCGATGCAAGACGACGAGGCACGTACACAGAATGAATGTCGTCACTGTCTCCCAGCCATCCATCCATTCATCCATCCACACCACTTGTTGGCAACTTCAAGTCAAAGGTCAATGGCAGAAAATTAGAAGTAAACGCTGCGGGGTCATCATTAAATATGACTAAAGCAACTTCGGGCAACTGTTAAAATCCTATAACAGCTTCTCGTTTATTACCCAAAGGTTCACTTGATTAGAATATGACAAATAGAATACATTCAGAAGTATGCATGTGTGTGAGTGCGTGTCTAGATGTGTTCGAGTGTGGTTTGCCTGTTGCGAGTTCAGATTTTGTGCTACAAAACATTCCAAGTTTGCCATCCTCGTCATTTTATGTCATTTTTATGACATTTGATAAGACAAATTCCAACATTTGCCCAAATATTTGTTCAACGATGTCTTTTATTGCATTCGCTTAGACGAATGTCCTCCCGATAATTTGGACGTAGGGTTATGTATTATTGCCACAATCTAAAATAGATTTAAAGGATGAAATAAGAAATTTAATTTATTGCAATGACCCCAAGAGAGAGTTTTTCGATGAGCTTTGAAACTGACGAACGGATAAAATGATCTTTCGATTTCCTTGTTATAAAAAAACTCAGGAAGAATAACAGCATGTGCTTATTAATAAAATATATTATAGGAATCCTGTCACAGTCTCACTATCATACTTCAATAGAATGAAGATTCATTGGCATTCCTTCAGCCATATTGCTGCAGAGGGTAAATATCATTTGATACGACCAAAATGTGGATTCGTTTCAGGACATTTGAAGTGTCCGTCCGCCTGTATGTCTGGCTGGTGTGCTCTATTTGATCCGATTTGATCCAATCTTGGTATATCGTAATATTATTGTCAAAGTTATATCGATTTCGGAGATGAGCAAAGTAGGTCCACTACTACCTCTCCCAAAAATACACAATTTTCAGAGAAAATAATTTTTTGATTTGTCGTGATTTCCGTAAAAGAAGAAAGGTTCATCCAATTTTGTTCAAAGATTACAAATCCTAATAGTTGTATAAGTGCTATATTAGGTGCGGAAATGAACAATACGACCCACTCCATCCCACATAAGGGGTCAAAATATTGAATAATTCCAACTTTTATAAAATTCGAAATAAGCATCCGATTTTCTTCAAATTTCACACATCCAAATTTTTCTATCAACACAAGATCTGGTGATACATTCTGGTATGTCCCCACAAAGAGTCAAAATTTTGAGTATCCATGAAGCTCATACAATTTGAAATAAGCATCCGATACATTCTAAAGTTCACACATTCTAATATGTTTTAAAGATGGGATATATCGCTCCACTCCTTCTGGTACCTCTCCCTCAATGGATCAAAATTTTAAATAACCAAAGCGCTCATAAATACTAATTAAGTATCCGATTAACTTCAAATTTCACACATCCCATCTATTAACCAAATATCTGGGGTGAAAATGATAGATATTGGTGCACCTCTTCTAATAGCTCCTCCACATAGGGTCACAATTGTCAATACTTAGATTTCTCATAGTTTTCTTAAAATGTCAGCGATTCCATTAAAACTTGGTAACCTGAAATCTGATCTGATGAATTCATGGCTCACTCCTTCTATTACCTCCCCCACAAAAATTATAATTTGATTAACAATTATTAGCATTAAAATTGGAAATAAAGGCTAGATTTTCTTTAAATTTTGTTCATCCCAATATTTTCTTTCTTGGTATTAGATGAAGTGGAATATTTCGGTCTACTATATCTGGTACCTCACACACATTTCTACATTTTCCAAAAATTATTACATATCTCATGTAAAAGTGAATGGAGTAGTTGGTATAATCCAAATCTGGAAAATTTATATCAGACTTAGGTCAGATACGAAATGGAAAACATTGGTCCCACTCCTTTGGAGCCTTCCCCATAGAGAGTCAACAGCTTGGGTAATCATAACACAAGTCAAAATACATTTAAATAAATGAATATTGGCCGAGAGTACACATTTGTCATCAAAGCCAACAGATAGGATTCCAGCTCTATCCCTTCGCCCAATACCAAATTGAGTACTTTTGGAATTATTATAGTACACATATCCAAAACCACCTCAATATTTTAACCATAGACACCAATATTGACATCCACATCAAATTTCAGGATTTCGTCTATATTACTTCATCCAATACCAAATTTAGTACTGTGTGGTACTTTTCGTTTAATTATAGCACATATTTCAATTTCAAATACCAAGAGAGACCTCAATCACAAATTTGAGGATACCTTCGTTCAATACAAATATAGTACCATTCAGTACTTTTCGTACAATTATAGAACACATTTCCGGAAACACCACCATGTGTCCACGTTACACAGCAGCGACCTTAATACCAAATTTCAGATTCAATCACTATCTGTTCACCCAATACCTAATAGTACCAAATATCGCACTATTTAGTACATTTCATGCACTTGTAGTTCCCATTTCTGAAACCACCTCTTTATTGCAAACCTACCAACAACAAGGACCCCAATTCAAAATTCCAGCTTCTTCTGTTCACATTAAACCAAACCATTGCAAGTTCAGTACAATTTAGTACAGTTCGCACACTCAGAATACATTTCCAAAATAACCTTCATATATCAAACTTACATTCCAACCTTGAATCTCATACCAAATTTCAAGTGTTTAGCTCGATCAATTCACATAATACCAAATGGCACTATTTTAAGAGTTTAGTACCGTTTTTGAACTTTTTGTAGTCTTAATGTTCGAATTTCCAAAAACAGTACACTTATTCCAAATTTCAGAATTTTAGCTTATTCCGCTTGTCCAATACAAAGTATTCAACTTGAAGTAAATTTTAGTGCTTTTCGTACTCTTTTAGTAAGAATTTCCAAAAAAAACAGTCTTATCACACGCCCCCGCTCCAAGACTGGCACTCGTGCAAAATTTTAAGATTGTAGCTTCAGATGCTTCGGCTGGGCTTTGATATGACTCTAACGTTATGTGTGCACTAGCCTTAAGCAATTTTGAGGTTTCATAATTTTCCGAATTTTTAATTTAATTCGAGCCAAAAAGTATTCTATACCAAAAGTAGTCGGAGCGAAAGTCAAAAATTAAAATTTCGGTCCAACGATTTTCATTTTAATCTCCTCAGCAACATGCCGCCGTTACTCATTACTTGGTACGATAAAAGTAAGTTAATTTTCCTGCTAAATTGTTTTGAAATTTCCCGTTATTTTTAGCTTCCTAGTAATGCATGGAGTATGTCGTTGTCATCATTTTTTGGATGAAGGTAATGCATTGTCGTTCCTTGTAATTATGAAAGTGGCACATACGGTTACCATATTTCTGCTGCGAAGTCAGACATTGCCGACCATGTGATACTCTGTATAGAAACTATAATAAATACACCTTCACTACTCATTTTTGACCGTGAGAAATCGAATTAAAAACCACAAAACAAACAAAGACAATAAATTCTTAACCGGAATCTAGTTTATTTCAGGTGTTGTAAATAAGGATTTTTCTGATAGGAAGACCTAGAATATCTTAAATAGGGATTTTAATATATATTTTATGACTAGAAAACTTCTTCTTGATATTTTTTATATAGAATTACAAGTTACTCCTTTGTTGAGCTTTTACATATTTAATAAGATATTTATTGAGAAATTTAAGTAAGCTTGAATCTGTCATATGCTTGTTTAAAAATTATATATGATGTAGAATTGATCGAAAAATTAGGAACATATTATCTGCATAAATTATTAGTTATCTGGCACTTGTGTCATATCATCATTATAATTCTTAATTTGCGTATCATTCTGTAAAAGTTCGCGAAGAAAATCCACATACACACCACATCATCTAATAATAAGAAACATTCAGTATCAATACTCAGAAATGTCAAACTGAATCCACACTGCCTGCCTGCCGTTTGCATTCAGTATCATCGCTCCGAAAATTGACTTATTGAAACATATGTTTGGCGAAATCGCAAACATTAGAATCACTTCTTGCTACACAATGCCATGTTCAGCTTCAATGGCAGCAAGGCAATAAAAACATCTCAGACAACATTGTCTTTGTCGTTGTTGTCATCCGCATCAGCAGCAGCAGCCTCATCATCGTCGTCATCATCACAGGATTTCGTGAGGATAAAAATCAAACAGCCATAAACAAAACTTTGTTCATTTATACTTTTAATGCCAGCCTCACCCACTCCGTCGCATTTGGCATTATTCTCCAACGAGTCGTGAAAGGTTAGATGGAGCGGGGGTATTTGGCATGAATTTTACCACAGCCAATAAAGCTTAATGCTAATTTCTTGTGAAACATTCATAATTGTTACGATTATTGGCCCCTATTGGTTCGGTATTAGAGTCATAACATTGACGAGGGGAAATGTGAGAATCATCAACTTTGGCAATAACATGTGGAGTAGCTGGAATCGAAGAGGTGATAAGATGAAATATTGTTTAGAAAGCGGGGAGGGGAATAAAATCAAAATAATTATTATATTTGAATGATTTTAAATGTCAACCATGTCACACACATCTAATGAATCCTATTTTTATTCTTATCTTTCTTTATTTTCAGCCCTTCCACATGTACCAATGGACACACACCGAGGCTCCAACAACATCCCAACCACATACTCCCGGAAAACTGGATAAGGTCAATGTGTGGCCCTACTGCAGCACACCGGCTGGCATTACTCGTGTGCCGAAGAGCATTCAAGTGGACTCGCCGCAACCCGAAAGAGAAACAGGATTTCAACAGCTCTTGAGAAAGAGACTTTTGAGCTGTTCAACAATTGCCGAGGTGCATGCGGTCGTAAATGATCTCTTGGCTGCGGGTGAACCGCTACGAAAACCCTCTAAACGATGCATTCAATTAACGGAACTTTTAAACGCCAGTGAAACAACGGTATATCAATACGACAAAAATGTCAGCGAAGGTAGTTCGGGCATTGAAATGGGTAGCTTACAGGATGTCGGTGTTCAAACCGAAGAATTAGAACAACATCCGGTTCACTTGTTATGTAGCAAATGTAGAAAAGATGCAGCTGAAGATATGTTAACCTGCGAAAAAGAAACTCAAGTTTCGCTCCCACAATCCGGAGATACTGAAAAGGCCAGTACAAAAACTGAGTCTGGTCCTGTATCTACTCCGCCGCCTCCACCCCCGCCACCACCACCACTCATGTCACCAGCAACACCAACACCACCTCCTCCACCACCACCGCCACCAGGATCATCCCTACCACCCCCTCCTCCTCCACCTCTTCCACTTAGCGGCTCTGGTCTGCCTCCTCCACCGCCACCACCAGCTCCTCCCTGCCTTAATTCAACAATTCCCAGCTCTAACAATCACAATACATCGGCCGGTGGTACTCCCCCACCACCTCCGCCAGGTCCACCCAAAACTCCATCCACACCTGCTCCATTGCCCAACCCGACCGAGGGAGGCTGGTTCAATCAAGCCAACAGTAAGTATATCACCCCAAAGATCCCTATCTAAACTAACTATCAGTAATTCCTCCAACTGCCCATCATTTAGCGCTACGAAAGACTGCCGTTAATCCACCCAAACCTATGAAACCTCTCTACTGGACGCGTATTGTAACCCAACCGCCACCACCCAAACCAGCCCAGCCATTTGCTAGTTCCGCCTCCGATGAGACAGACTCAAGTCCCTCCAGTTCTCCTGATGATCCACCGTCTGCCGCCAAGGCCCAAGCCACCAAAGAGATCTGGCAAGAAATCGACGAAACAAGCCTGGACAATATTGACGAATTCACCGAACTATTTTCACGCGAAGCTGTTGTGCCCGTCAGCAGGCCAAAAGTGAAAACCGAAGTCCGGGTGAGGCACACAAAAGTGTTGGACAGCAAGAGATCTCAAAATGTGGGCATCATATCTCGAAGTTCCCATGTGGACTTTTGCGAGATCGAACATGCCATCTACCATGTTGACACCTCGGTTGTGAGTCTAGAAACACTGCAGCAGATAATCAACATCAAGGCTACCAATGAGGAGTTGGAACTGATAAAGGAGGCAGCTCAAAGTGATATCCCCCTGGACTATCCCGAACAATTCCTATTGAAAATCTCACAAATATCCATGTCCACGGAACGCATATCCTGTATTGTGTTTATGGCCGAGTTTGAGGAGTGCGCCACAGTGATCGAACGGAAGCTGGAAGTTGTTCTGCATTTATCGCAATTCCTGATGGAGAGTGAGGAGCTGAAGCTGTTGTTCGCCATCATCCTAACCCTGGGCAATTACATGAATGGTGGCAATCGCCAAAGAGGTCAAGCCGATGGTTTCACGCTGGAGATTTTGGGCAAACTCAAGGATGTCAAATCAAAAGAATCGCATACCACGCTACTGCATTTCATTGTGCGGACCTACATCAGTCGCAAGCGAAAAGAAGGTGTACAGCTACTGGAAATTCCATTGCCCATACCGGAACCGTCCGATGTGGAGAGAGCTAGTCAGGTGGACTTTGATGAGGTCAAGAGGCAAATTTCAGAATTGAATCGACAACTTAAATGTAAGTACAAATTTGGATATTCAATTTTGGAAGAGGGATTGTAATTTGTGTTCTTTCAATAGCGACCAAAGCCATTACCGAAAAGGTCATCTCAAATTCTACTCCACAAAATATGGAACCATTCAAATCAAAAATGGAAGAATTCATTGAACACGCATCGAAGGTCGTTGACAAGCTGTATAAGGAACTCGACGATTGCAGGGATATGTTCCTGGAAACCATGAAATTCTATCACTATTCACCCAAAACTGGCACAATCGAATCGTGTACGCCCAAAACATTTTTCGAAAACTGGACCAATTTTACAAATGATTTTAAGGATATCATGAAGAAGGAAATTGCCGTATTATGGAATGAATTGTAAGTGGTGGGAAAAAATAATGGGGCATACTGGGATTAGGATAAGTTGAATAGTTTTAAGGTATTGGAATGAGGACCACCGAAGAAAACAGCGAAGCCTGAATTATTGCCAATAGAGCGAAGTGACAATTTTCTTTGGAATGAATATAGAGCCGAGATAAGACTAGTCGATACCGAGCCCACAATAAATCGTAAGCGCCACACTGGTGTTTACAATTTCAGAGAGGGTATTTATTATTTTATTCGGCCAAAAATAACGGTCTTAGACCTTAGGTCTCTTTAAACCAAATCCATTTCGGGTCTGTCTGTCTGATTGGTGTGCACGATAACTCTCTCCAATTTCGTCCAAACTTAGTACATCCCAATATTTGACAGGGTGACATAAAAAAAACTGCAACAAAGTCAAACGCCATAATTTTTACACTTTTTTTAAATTTTATTGAATGAAAGCAAAAAATGTCGGAAACAGCATCAAATTTTAGAATAATGGCCTTCGAATTATGGCCTTCAAACGGCCAATGAAAACGTCACACGCTGCCGGAATGTTGCTCTGCGGTATTTTGCCCCATTTCCGGCGAAGCGCTTGCTTGAGGTGATGTACACATTGATATTTTTTAGTGCCAACCTTGCCTTCCAAAATATTCCAGACACAATAGTCTAACGGGTTGGTGGCCATTGTGCGCTGGAAATGAAGCGAGGAACCTCAATTTGTAACAATTCTTGGGTGGCGCGTGCTGAGTGCGATGGTGCTGAGTCCTGTTGGAATGTCCAAGGTCTGCGTGCCCTTGTACACCCTCCAGAATATTTTTGCGATAATATTCAGCATTTATCCTGATGCCACGGGCGATTAATACGAGCGGAGAGCGACCATCGGCAGTTATGGTGGCCCATACCATCACCATGGCCGGTGCTTGAGTTCTGGTGGCCAACCGAAGGTGCACCTCTTTGGCAAGTAAACACAATCGTTCTGTTTGTTTACAAACTGCTAAACAACGAATGCTTTCTCATAAGATACAACCAAATTCACCACTTTCGACCAAGCGAAGCAACTCTTTAGCTCTTTAGATTTATCCACATTTAAATGCTGGAGTTCTCTAACGATATCCACTTGTGGTTTTCCAGCCAAATATAATGAAGTCACACTATCACGCTTG
Source organism: Musca domestica (assembly GCF_030504385.1). Lineage (NCBI taxonomy): Eukaryota > Metazoa > Arthropoda > Insecta > Diptera > Muscidae > Musca > Musca domestica. Next base: position 314,160 of record NW_026712379.1, on the reverse strand, counting down.
AATTTCATCACGAATAACTTTTTTTCTGAAAAATTCTCACCAAAATGCTTTTGTACGCTTGTAAACAATATAATGAGCTGTCACTAGAATAATTTTAACAGCTGTGGCTTAGAAATTACAGCAGTCTGAAGTAGGTTGCAGTTTTTTCATATCATCCTGTATATCTCTTGGTTTAAAAGTGTGATGATTCTTAATTTAAGTTTTAGAAGATTGCCGTTTTACTTTATATACGATACATATATACGAGGTTTAACTTCGCTATACATTCCTTTATCAATAACTTCCTTTATCAGTATATTTCTCTGTAAAACACATGGTACAATCAAACTGCAGAAATGCAGCCCTGAGGCTATGCCCGCTTCCTGTCAGAATTATTCAAAATTATAGGCAACAAGTTGTTTTAATTTATTTGATATTTTTTGTTAATTTCTAAAATGAGTCAAATAACGCGAAAGATGAATGAAATGCCTGGATGTTCTCTCAAAAATATGATCCTAAGTGTTTAATCTTTCAATTCCATTCTAAATCTCGTTAATATTATTAATGCGAGTCCCGCAATTTAAGTTTCTTCCAATCATTGATTTTGAAAATATTTTGTTTTTATTTTTCAAAACAACAAATACATACACAAAATTGGCAGAAGTCGGGCACACTTAGACAAAAATTGTAATCAGCTGGGAGCTCTACCTTACCTTTTTATTGTACCATGGTAAAACAGAAACTTCAAACAGCCACAAAACAGCTGATAATACTGTGTAATTCATACTAAAACTTAGATTTTTGGGTTATTTAATTTGTTAACAAATAATTACAAATTATTGGGTTATCGTACACACCTACTGTTTTATTTAATCTCCTCTGATAATTTCATTTCAGATTGAAAAAATCCAAGGATGTTCAATCGCGCAAAACTGTCAAAACTACAAAAGTGAAACCTGGAGGCCTCAAGGAACGTATTTTACGTCTGAACAAAAAGTAAAAAAAGCTGTTGATGTTATTGCCCTACAAAAATCGCCCACATGCCGATATTACTAAAATTATTATTACTATTATTAATAAATTTTATCAATTAGATCTACACCTAGCAAGTAGTTAACGAACAACCTAATTTTAATAATTAATTGCCTTACAATCAAAATGAAGTGAACGGAAATGCACACTTTTTTTGCAGTACCGAGTACTGACTACTGAACTGCGTTATTATTGTTTAAGTTTTTATCTCTATTTTGTCTAAATTACAAATTCTACTCGCTCGCAAATAAGTTTATAAAAATATTTAGATAGAAATTATAATTCCTGGTCGATCAGATTATTTATAAATTTCACAGTGTACAGTGATTGCAGGGAGATGTTTGCACAAATATGTATTGGCTAGTAATCCTGGTTACTTACAGTCTGCAGGTGAATGGGTGGGACGGGACTTTGCCACAAAATGAAATGTTGTTGATATTGAATTAAATGTTACTTTTTTTGATTTGATATAAAAATATGTCTGTTTGTGTATGCATGTACGTTGTGTTTAGCATTGTACTCATATATAACGTAGAAAAGAAGCAAATCATGCTCAGAATGGGCTCATATCCTCCCTTAAATGGGATTAAACATAAATATGTTTCGGAAAGAAAGGGTTGTTAATTTATCAAAAACAAAAGATAAACAAATTAAATAATATGCATTCTTACATACATACATATATGATAAGAGATCACTTTTGTATTCCTATTTGCTTTCAAAACTTTAATAAATTTTTAAGCTTACAAATTTTGGTGTACTTCTACTATTTAATTTGCAATGTGGTTCAGGTAAGGTGGTTTGCAGTTCGACCCTGTATAACTTAATTCCTAAGGTTTGACAAAAACATTGCTAAACATACCTCATTTCTGTACAGAGGTTTGTAGTGGGTAACGAATAATGTAACTAAAACAATTCCACAATAACTATTGCTCCGTTCCAGAACCTGCAAGGATATACTATTTTTGCAATTTTGAACAGAGCATTTATTTAAATAAAAGTCCTCTTCCCAAGATGTGAAACCTACAATTATTTTTTTTTCGTACCAAGGTACGCCGAAAATTATAAATTATTTATGTGTTTACTTCTGTTTCGAGACGGGCTTAATGATTTGAAATTTGCAGTGGAAAATTATTATTTTTGTAAAATATGCCACTCTTTATACGTAAATATTTGAGATATTAAATTAATTTTTATACCCTACACCACATTGTGGTGGGGTATTATGTCTTTGTGCATTTGTTTGTAACATGGTTACTTTTGAGAATATTCATAGAATCACTTTCTGAGTCGATTTATGCATGTCAGTCCGTCCGTCTGTCTATGTATTTTTCTGAACAAAATGCACGTCGCATTTATTATCCGATTGAGATGAAATTTTACAAACAATATTTGTTTGGCCCAAGGAGGAACCCCACTGGTGAGAATTGGTTCAAATTTAAATATCAGGTTTATTGTGCACCAAATGACCAATATCAGTCCAAATGACCTGCATGCACATCCGACCGAATTCACTCTAGAAGTAAGTATATCAAACTTGTTCAGTAAAAAAATTGGTTCAGATGTAGCTACAGCTCCCATATATGTGTTTCATCCGATTCGGGGTTTTTAGTCCCTCACATGCGTAATATGCACTCCACAACAGTGGTATTTGATACCAGATATCACATTTAGCTCAGAAATAAGTGCCCAAATTTTCAAGATCGGTTTAAATTTGGATATAGCTCCAATAAATATCTTTATCCGATTTCAGTTTTTTTGTGCATAATATCAGCCCAATTAGACTGAATCTGGGCAATTCCGACTGAATTCATCCTAGAAATAAATGCTTCAAATTTGGTAAAAATCGGGCTAGATATAGCTATAGCTCCCATATATATGTTTCTTCCGATTTGGCGCTAAAGTCCCACAATGATCTTTGATACCGGAAATCAGATGCAGCTCGAAAACACTTCTGCCAAATTTTATCGAGATCGGTTCAGATTTTTATATACCTTCGATGCACATTTTCATCCGATCTTGCGGTTTTTGTCCACCATATATGTAATATCAGCCCAAATTTGATAGATTTTTTCATATTCAACCTAATTTTTCCATTTGGTGAAACTCGGTCCGGTATGTCTACTCTATCTCAACATAGTGGCGTAGGGTATTATATAGTCGTCCCCGCCCGATTTTGACCTTTCCTTATAGGTTATTCTTATATTATTTTTTGAAAATGTTTGCAATATTCGTTTACAACTAGATTCGTTTACAAACAAAGATATGTCACAAGTAAACTTGCCTTTATAAATTATTTAATTATTGGTCTGTTCCAGAACATGCAAGAATTTACTAGTTTTGTACATTTTTTCGATATCATAAAGGGAAAATCTGTTATCATAGTAAAAAGTTGTAAATTCTAGCAGATCTGTAACTGTTCTTATATAAATTTAGACTAAATGAGTCTACCTCTAGCGCTATAACCATTTAAAAGTTTAATTCTCTCTCAGAAATAATGTCATTGTCATAATAAACACAAATTATAAACACATAAAATCAATTAAACTTAATTTTCAAGATCAAAACTGTCAGATATCAATGTCGTAGAGTGCTGATGCCATTATAGCAACAATGTGCGATGAAAATAACTGACAGAGCTATTTTCACCCATATTATCGTTACAAGTTTATCGAGGGCAATGCAATACAGTAATCGATAATAACATCCACTATCTGCCATCTCTAGGTACAACACACCACATTGGAAGCAGTAGTCGCCTGCTAAAAAATATTTCATTTTCATATAAATGAATTTAAAAATACAAGAATCATTAAAATATTTGAAAGCACCAGAAAATATCTAAATTCCTGAACACACTAACGTCTGAAACAAAGGTTAGTAGATGGCGACGAGTGTGATTCGCATCAATTCATGAGAACTTCAATAATCGTGTCATTTATTGTAGGATGTCTCGAGTTACACGCCAAAAACATGTTCTTAAGGAGATGATGGAGGACGACTATGAGTTGCCCAAAGAGAATCAACAAATCGTACGTGTTGTCTGCAGTCGCGGCAATAATCTGCATGAGGTGGAAACCGCCAATGTAGATGATGAACGTTTCCTAGGTAAGTGGACATGAAACTGCTGATCTGTGTGTTATGGAATTTTGATATTATTAAGCGTTCTTCTATAGTAACAATGCCCAATAAATTTCGCAAGAATGTCTGGGTGAAACGAGGCGATTTTATTTTGGTAGAACCCATTGAGGAAGGCGACAAAGTAAAAGGTGAAATATGCAAAATACTTACCCCTGAACACATTAAGGAGTATAAGAAGGCAGGAGTGTGGCCAGAAAGATTTGCCATGAAGTCTAATAAGGAGAATTACCAAACCAATGCTGCAAAAGAATCCTCTGAGGATGAAGAAGAGGATGGCGACGATGACATTGAGCCAAATATGAATCGACCTGCAGCAAGAATAATTGAAGATTCTGATGACAGTGACGATGATGAGGAAGATAGCTCAGAAAATTCAGAAGAAGAATAATCCCAAAATTTTATGTTGCAACCCACATGAAAGAGCAAGCGAAAAGAGTGATATAAAACAATGTTTTGGGTTGCAAATTTCAAAAATATTTTGGGGATGAGAATATGCCTCAACTCCAGCGCTTTAGTAATTGCCTAGCGTTTATACTTTAAGATACAACACAAATGTTTGTATTTTCTTAAATCTTTTTTGTCACATCACTCATCATCTTTTTGAAAATTCGTCCGTGGAATTATATTTAATCAGTTTTATAAACTGGCATATGAAGTTAAAAATAAATTTTATATAATCCTAAATCTAATTCCTAAATTTTATTTTATTCATTCATTTGAGTATACCCATATTTCATATTCTAATCTGATTCTCGAACAGCAACCCAATTATTAAGATAATTAATATCTGCGAAGTTTCGGAAAAGTCCCAATTTAAAAAGCAAAAGCTCTGTGCATGAATTTTCATCTCTAGCAACTTTTTACTCGAGACGTGTTGCTATGTACAAAGTAGCAACATAATTCAAAGGGGAACCATGTTTACATTTTGGTATTTTTCAAACTATTGTAGAAACCATATGGATATATGACTATCTCGAAGACACCGTATACCAGGTACTGCATTCTATTCTGACGTTAGGCAACATTAATTCATTCCACATTGAAAATGGTACAGTTCCAAGCCACTCGCCCGATAGCTGTTAAAATTATTCCAGTGACAGGTAATTATATTGTTTACAAGCATACAAAAGCATTTTGGTGAGAATTTTCCAGAAAAAAGTTATTCGTGATCGAATTCAAGCGTGATAGTGTGATTTCCTTATATTTGGCTAGAAAACCACAAGCGGCTATCGTTAGAACACTCCAGCATTTAAATGTGAATAAATTCTTTGTGTCTCGTACGAGCGATTGGCAGTTAGACTTCCATTGGCAGTTAGACTTCCATAACTCCTGCCAAAGGTGACCAATTCGAGCAAATCTAAACTTATTCTAAAAAAAATACATTTAAAAAAATGTAAAAATTATGGCGTTTGACTTTGTTGCAGTTTTATTATCTCACCCTGTGGTTTTTAATACTTTATCGATATTCATGGAACATTTACTTTTGTTACTCTTACCTATTTCAAGACCACCACAACTGACTGTGGGAATAATTGATTACCTTTATTTCCCTCACATTTACCTTTAAGTGCCAAAAATTATGGAACAAACGATATAACCATTATAGAATGAAGAAGTTAAAGTCATTCCAAATAAGTTTTTCAACCTCTGCATTTATGACCAACATCTAGAGCTGTGTAAATTCGTTGTAAAAAAAACGCCCAAGTGTCATTCCCTCTTACGTAGTGCTAAATTTCCAGGAATAATAAGGAAACAAATGTCTTAGGGAAAACCGATAAAAGTATGGCATATGAAACTCCTACTTTCTAATACAACTTACTTTGCTTTTCCATAAACTCTTCCAGCCAGATTACGGAAATGCTTATATTTCCACAATTCCCCCTCTCTATGTTTATCAATGACTACACCTCACTGTTTTTTTATTAAAGCTGCATCAATTTTATTTTTCACTGGAATTTGCAAATTTTCAAAATTAAAAATGTGTAATTTTGTGTGTATATTTTGTTGGGTTTTAAATATATATGTATATCTTACAATCTAGATAGAGATTTAATAAAAAATAAATATATTCGATTGATATACATAATTCTAAAATAAAACTGGAATGATTGGACAAATTCAAAATTAGACATATCTTGATTGCGTATCATCATCATTGAAAAACGAACAAAAATGTTTTAAAGTTTCGTTGTTTCTGTTACGATTAGAATATGACTGGGTGAACTGGATGGAGTGTATCGGTTATTTGGCTGCTTATTTTCCGATGTTGAGTTTATATAGTTTGCATAAAATATGTTTAGATATAAATCAACTGAAGATGCTCGTGTATCCATTTTGTGAGTATTTAAATTTAGTCCATGCTGATTTTAATCGAAAACATTGAAATTGCAAACTTATTCGTTATATTGTATTGTATTAAAATGCTTTTGTGTTGGTGGTGATGGTGGCAGCAGAGACTTCTTTTCAAATTCTCCTTAGTGACTAAACAGTTGGTGGTTGTAAATTTCATCTTTTAGTTTCAAGTGAAGGAGAGTGGTAATAACATTTGATTTTTTCTTTTTGTTTTTCTTTCATTACTATGATTTACTATGAGATGCAAAAGCTATAATCCTAATAATACTAATTACTGTCGCTATTCCAGTATATTTTGTGAATTTGTTTTTTTTTTATGTAAAAATACTATGAGATCTTATTTAAGCCTTTGGTGAGAAAGACACAAAGAACAAATGACTAGGAGGCCTGAGAGAGTGTAAGTGAATGAGTGCGTGTTTACATTGGACAAGGGAATGTTTTGTTGTCTCATACAAGAATAAAATGATAATGTTTAATATTCTACACGATACATAAATCTATGTACCAATGGGACCATATTCTTAGTATGTATATATAACTACTAGGGGGGAACTCGTAATGCGGTGTGACACAATTATCGAGTCGGTAATGTAACGCAATGCTTTTACGAAAAAATGAAACAGTAGAATATCACGTTTAAAATTCCCTATTTCGGACTCTGAAATTTAGCCACTGGATTTCGAATGCATATTATGTTTTTCATCTTCATCTTGTTTCTCGGAAAATGAAACAGAATCGTTTGACCGTACATCGTCGCTGCATACCCCACTTTCATCGGGCGGCAGCTGTCTTTTGTGGTTAGTTGGAGTCTCTAATGGTTGGTCCGCATCTGTGTTTGTCGCAGTCACTGTAGTACTGGGAATCACTGGAGCACTGCTGTTATTTATTGCATTTGCATTTTGAGCTTCTATCAAGGCTAGAGTAGAGGGACGCACCTTTGTAAATGGGAAATTATTTTGATTTTCCATTTGGGGAGTGTGCACGGCAACAATTTCGGTTTGAGTAGCTGCTGAGTCTTTTTTCTCGCTGCAGTTCGAGTTATTGACTGGATTTGTTGTTTGAGACAATGCCTCGGCCACACCTGCCGTCAAGAGGCGTTTTACATTCTCCTGCGGTAAGTTGCAGAACAATGTGAGGCAATTTAAAATATCCCTCATTGAACCCTGCAGTTGTTGTACCTAAGAAAGAGATAACATTTGCTAACAACAGGATAATTTTGATGGAATATCTACCCTTACCTGATTTGTTAGCATTCCACATGTCTTGGCCAAGTCATTTACCACTGTCGTTGAACTATTATCTAAACATAATGTATTCGGTTGTGTCACTACCATACTGCCAGATGATGTCCCAACGGCTGGTTGGTCTCCGTGGGTAACATCTACATTCGCTGCTGTTGTGTTGGTAGCAGCAACTGTATTTTGCATCGAAGAAACCTTTTTCCAAAGAGCATTAATGGCCTGCATTTGCAACTGCTGAATTTTTCGTTCATTTTCAAGTTGGGCCTTTGTCATTTCCATATCCTTGGTCAGTTTGCTAATTAGTAGTTTGAAATAATTAGATTTGTACTTCCGTTAAAATGTGTTTGCAATCTACTTACTCAATGTATTCATGGGTTCTTCGCTTAAGTAATTTTTCCGCAATATCCTTAGTTTTTTTGCGTGTACGATAACCACGCCATATCTTTTGTATTACCACGGCTGATGATTCAGTGTCTTGACTACAATTCAAACTAGAATTATCCATATTCTGTTTCATCTGTTGGCATCTAGAATGCACAAAAGAAAACAAAATCGTATTGCTGCAATAGTATAATGGTTCATTTGGTTATTACCTCTGAGCGGCTTTGTTGCGTATGGTTTTCAATTTATCCACATTGATGTTATCGCTGTCATCGTCAGAACTGCCACCTGCTGAACAATCATCGGGGGCAGCAACATGCATGGAATTTGTTACAAATTGCCTTGACTTTATCTGATGTTGTTCCATATGTTGTTGCTGATTCAAAAGCATTTTTGTATTGGACATTTGTTGATGAATATTGGAATTGTTGGCGACACTATTAGATTTTCTTGGACTCATTGTTGGACTGCGTTCCGAAGTATTGCGTTTCAAGTGAGGACTTCGCATTTTTGGTGAATTTAAACGATTATCTGTCAATGAATGAAAAAAAAAAAGATTATAAACATTATATATTGAGCCTTGTTGTTTGTCACATTCTTACCTTTATTTTTGTTAGTTTTTGTTTGTTGTATTTGAGTATTAATTGCAGAAACTGTTACCCTCTGGGCCACTGAAGCAGGACAAACATCTGGACTCATAAGTGTCTCGGGTACAGGCACCATTTTTGATGCAGCGGCTAGTGGTCCACCACTTAATGGCTGATTTATGTACGATTGTTCTGTAAACAAGAAATTTGGTTAATTGAAATCATTTATGACGGCTCAAAATCTGGATTTGCGATATGATCAAAATGTTTTAGAATTACCATTATACGGATTTGGAGTAATCGTACGAGGTGTGGACTCCTGTGAATTGTTCATCTTTGCATTTGAGTTGTTGCTATTTGATCCTTCCAAACTTTGTGTCATTATTGAATCGCAGTTCTTGACATTTTCTATAAGTGATGTTGTCATTTGGGTAGCATGATTTGTATTATTAACTAAAAGAAAGACAACTCCAAAATAAACTACTATTTTGTAATTCATAATTTCTATTATATTTACCATCGTTACGATCATTGGCTGTATTGCCATGATAGCTGTTAACCATTGAGTCTGGCGAACCTTGGCGACCACTTAAGCGTGAAACTGAAAATGACAACAAAAGCGGAAAACAAAATAAACAATTTTCCATAATTTGGAAAATAATTACTTACATCTTGGTGATTGTATTCGACTTGCGGGCTTCTTTCGTCCCGAAGATGGAGAATTATTCACCGAAGCATTTGAGTTTTCTGATATTTCTTCCTGCAGTTGGCGTTGATGATGTTGAGCCTTGCTCAGTATCAAACGTAATTTGCGTTCATTTTCATTTTCCAATGCTTTTCCAATCAAAGGGCAAACTGAGCTTAAATATTTTGCCAAGGCTGCCTGCTCTCCCAAACGGAAACTCCTACCTCGCCCTTGACTGTAAAGCCATTCAGCCTTCAGACTGTAATTAAAGTTCATAATTATATTTAAAAAGTAGAGTATATTTACGCCAATATTAACCTCTCAATTGGATCAACCACAAATCCATCGATAACCTTTAAGCTCAAACACCAATTTAGAACAAATGGTCTATGATCAAATCCACTGAAATAAATTAAGTTTTTAGTTTTGCAAGTGGTAGTTTACGAGAGGCTTTTCTTACTCTGCTCCGGCGGTCATCGAAACACAAGGATTTTCGCTTATGGTAAGGCTATTTAAATTATTCAAATGCGCCAGTGTACATATTTCATTTAAGTCACTTATATTATTTTTGGCCAAAGTCAAAACTTCCAAAGACTGAGGTAAGTAGTTGTCACATTGCCTTAAATGTGTCAAACGATTTCCATGCAAATAGAGTTCCTGTAAAAAGAACATAAGTAATTAGTTAATCTTATAAAAAAAATCATTTATAGCTGCAATAAATTAATATACTGTGCGCTTATATCCCATTTTTGAATTGTTTATGTTAGATACCCTAGTCTCCTCCCTATCATAGCTTAATAATAGCTACTGTGTCCACTTATGAATACTTGACATAGTTAACGCGAGACAAAAAATGTTGGCACGGTCACTCCTTTATTTTTTATCGATTGGTTGTTTTTTTCTGATACATTCTACCACCATCATACCAATAGATGCATTTTATAGAATTAGAAATATGTATTACAATAATGAAAACCATTGCATACTTTTAGGCATTTAAGGTAGAATATGTACAATGTTTAAAGATATTGCAAACGGCTCGTGTGATCGATTTTTTTTTCATTCCCAGTATTGAAAATTAGCAGTATGATAGAAACTCAGAAGCACGACCGTTTATATAGTTTCAAAACTTAATAACGATCAGGGATATTCCCTTATCACGCAATGCCCTACAATATAAAATAGTTGTGCAAACCATAGATTCTTTGAATTGCATCCTAATTCAAAGAACTATTAATTTTTATGCTATAATAAACAAAAATCATAAATTTTCATACCTTAAGACATTTCAGAAACGATATATCCGATATGCTGCCAATACTATTCTCGGCCAAATTCAAATATTCCAATTTTGTGTTGGTATTTAAATGTTCGATGTTTTTGATATTATTTCCCTCCAAATTCAAAATTCGCAAGTGGGTGCAATCCTTTAAACCTTCAATTGATAAAATTCCATTGAACGAAAGATTTAATTCTCTCAAGCAATGTAGACGACATATGCCATACATGCGTAGCAATTGATTTTTACTTAAGGAAAGCTACAATAAAAAGAAATGCAAAAAATATTACAGACCGGAAACAATTGTCTCAAGTGTCGACTGCGAGTATGCTTACCTTTTCTATTTTCAAATATGAATCGATATTATCAATTTTCTGTAATTCATTTTCATCTAAGAGAAGAACACGTACATTTTGGGCTTCTTCTTGTTTTGGCACTTTTTTCAGCTGTTTTTTGGACAAGTCCAAAACAATTTTTTCACTTTCCTCTTCACCTGAAAATAACAAACCGACACTGGTATGAGAATGAAGCAAAAAGATGTAGACATTATGGTGATGTATGGACATAAATCCACGCAAGTGATTGCGATATCGACGGTGACGCTTAGCACAAGCCTTGATATTTCTGTGTGCATTATTGTGGCAAAATCGAAAAGGATTTACATTGGTCATTAAAGTCGAAGGGGAGGGAGGGAAAGTAGACATGTGACGTCATGATACCTAGTTAATTTTTTCTTAATGGCAAGGAGCATGCAAAGTGGCCCATATATATTTACTAATTCATATAATTAGTAATTAGTACGAGAACAAGTATACTATATCCACTGTTTGGCTTGGAATGTATTTAATTTTACTGATGGAATTTTCTTCAATACACATTTATTTATTTGCTCCCATTCCAATAAGATTTTCACACAAATTCCATTGAGTAGTTTCTACAATATTTTAGTTTTTATTCTTGTCCTATGGAACTTACTCATTTCTCCCTTTCTCAAATTATTAAAAAACTGATGTTCGTAGTATAGCAGCCTAGTCCTGTCTGCGTTCCTAAATGACCAGCCGGTCACAATTTATTCTTTCTATATACTTGAGAAAAATCGATGTTCGTCCTTTTTGTGGTGTGATTATTTTAGCCCGAAAAACTCTTCACATTCATTCACTTTTCGCTTAAATTTATGTTTTTTTTATAAACCCTAATTTTTAAACTTTAATTTGCCCGTGGTAAGTAGAAAAAGAGTTTAAGAATTGAATAAATAAACAATTTTATTTGACCAGCAAAAAATCCTTTAATTGTTTAGGCTGCAGCTCCTAGTGATTGAAAAAAATATTTTCGATTGTACCTCCACATCTAAAAATCGTTATCGAGAAAATAAAAGAACGAGCGAATTGGGGAGAATGAAAAGGAGCGAATTAGGGTTGTATAAGCTTTGTTCCCTTATTGTTTTATAGAAAGTTTCTGCAATGGAGCGGAATGTTAATGGCCTGCAATATAATAAAGGGAAATCGATTATCTTGCAGTTCTGGAATAGACCAAATGTGTTCGCCATGGCAAAATTATATGCCTTGTTCCAGATCTGCAAGAATGTAAAAAAAAATTAATGAAATTTTTCTCCTTTGACATGTATACTTATGTGCTCTGTGCTCAGTAACCGCAAGAATCTACTAGTTTTGAAATTTGTCGATATTATAAAGAAAAAATCGGCTATCGTATTAAACATTCTTAAAGTTTTGGAAACGAGCAGAAATTTAATTTGGGGTTGTAGTAATCATAAGCCTTAAAGTGCGTCTATATACAATTTTATCCTCATTATCTGAAATGATTGTCATAATTCAATTGTATTCAACTACATTTACTATACGATAATATACCTTCTTACGACCAGCATATTAACGTAATGTCATGCAGTTCAGGAATATGTCAAATGTATTCGTCATGGCAAAAATGTATGTTTTGTTTCAGAATTGCAAGAATGTAAACATTTTTTAATGAAAATTTTCTCCCACAAAATGTAAACACATGCTCAGTGATTTCCACAGACGGACGCACATCGCTAAATCAATATAGAATTTTGTGCTGATCAAGAATATATATACTTTTTGGGGTCTAAAATGTACATTTCGAGGCGTTACAAATATAATGGCACACTTAATATTCCCTCCATGCTATGTTGTAGGGTATAAAAATTGCAAAACTAGAAGAGAACAAAACAATTATTGCCCTGCTCCCGAACCTGCAAGAACCAGCTAGTTTTGCGATACGCTAGATAATATATTCGTATATTTTATGTTTCCTAAAATTGTAAAATGTAGAATACTTTATATATGTATGCTGTTTTGTTTCAACTTGAAAGGGGTGTTGCCTTTTCCACGATTTTCTAGCGATTGCTTGAAGTGTTGAGAGATTAGGACCAACAGCTAACAACTATACATTCAGGGGAATGATGGTAAAGCATTAACATTAAATATTTTAAAAACTATTCTTCTGCATTTTCAATTTAATAATCCAAATTCCAAAATTGTGTATTTTTTCCTCCAATTTTATCTTTCATTTAACCATTTTCATTATTTTGTATTTTTTTGTTTTTAAATTCAGTTGGAGAGTCGCTTGTCAAAAAAAAATTGTCGTTACAAAAATAACAAATAACACCTTTGTTCCAGTTTTCTGTCGAAATTCCAACTCGAGGACAAAACAACAACAACAACATTGTAGTTTTCATTAATAATTTTCAATCTTCCCAAAATTTTTTAAAATTTCATTAAATTTTCCTATTTTGTATTTTTAAATGTCATAATTTATTTTTTCGATAAATGCTCTCATTTGTTAGGGGTGACCATGGTACAATAAGGAGGCAGAACAGCTTCGTAAAACTACAGAAATACAGCCCTGAGTTTATGCCCGCTTCCTGTCAGAATTATTCAAACTTATATCCAACAAGTTGTTTTCATTTATTTGATATTTTTTGTTCATTTTTAAAATTAGTTAAATAGCGCGAAAGATGAATGAAATGCCTGGATGTTCTCTTAAAAATATGATCCTAAGTGCTCAATCTTTCAATTCCGTGATAAACATGTTTAATATCATTAATGTACGCCACGCAATTTAAGATTCTTCCAATCATTGATTTTGAAAATATTTTGTTTTTATTTTTCAAAACAATAAATACATACACAAAATTGGCAGAAGTCTACCTTAAATTTTTATTGTACCATGGGGATTACACACATTTCACCTTAGTTCTGAGAGTGATCCTAATGGAACAAAGAACAAAAATCTTTGTTCGCTCAGTAAATTTGGTGTGGGGAATTAGGTAGATATTTCTTAATTAATAGTGGAACAAGGAAAAGAGAGCGAATCACGTGCCATGTGAACTTATGTGGCGTTTCCACTGCACTTGATTCGCTCTCTATTCGTTGTTTGACCCTTAACTATGAAAAAACTACCTAATTCTTCACACAAAATTTCCTGAGCGAACACTCATATTTGTACGTTGTTCAAATCAAATCACTCTCAGAACAACGAAAAAATATGTCCCATCCCTAACAAATGAGAGCATTTATCGAACAAATAAATTATGACTTTTAAAAATTATAAATAGAAAAATTTAATGAAATTTTAATGATTTTTGGGAAGACTGAAAATTATGAATGAAAACTACAATGTTGAATGGCGTATGTACATTCAAACGAAAGTAAATTTTGCTTTCTCTCTCATTCGAGGTACGCATTTGGTCCACGAGTTAAAATTTCTACAGAAAACTGCAAACAAAATAGTCAATATTTTCAAAATGTTTCTATCGGCAGAAAAAATGTTTGACAAGTGTCTCTTCAGCAGAATTTAAAAATGGAAAAACACAAAAATATGTTCAAAATGTCAACATTTACACAAAAAGTTGAAAACGTGAATGAAAATTGTAAAATTAATGATATAATAAATCTTTGGGAGAAAAACAATAATTTCTTCTATTCATATTAGTGAGAATTTCATGTATTTTCGTATACATACCCTTTAAAATCAACAAACAATTTTTTTGAAAAAAGGAATTATTTTACTATGAATTACGAATCGTGCCGTATGAACGGGTTAATTCATGTACCTAATTCTGAGAGCGAACAACGTTGTTCGGTTTCCAATGGAAACATGCTATTAGCATAACTTGTAAATTCTGCCATTCTTTAGCTTTGTTTCATCTTTTGTTCTCTTCCAGAACGTGCTAGAATTTATAAGATTTACAATTTTTTTCGATATCACAATGGGAAAATCGATTATCGTAGTATATATTTTTTCATTCATTGCTCTTCTGGAACAGACTATTAATTCTCAGAGCGTTGTTGGAATCCTGGTGAGAACGTTGTATTACTAGATGCATGATATTGTTCGATTGTCCGCATTCACAGAAGAAATTATCGATACTATAATAGCGAAATCGATTGTTTGCCAATTTCGGCGGCAGATATTTGTTTACATTCCGGAATTAATTTCACAAGGACTGTATTTCACTTCACACGAAGCACCAGGAAAAAAACTGTAGATAAACCTGAAACTAATATCTGAATACATTTATTAAGCGAATTACATATATTACAAAACAATTCAAGTTTTTAGAAAATATGGCATTTGAAGCAAGAACACACGTAAATGGCAATATGCTTAGACAATTTGCTGGCCAAAATGTCAGCATAATGTTGTGTGTTGATAGTGAAGCCGGCACAAACTTAATAGGTACCAGTACTGATGATCAAAAAGTTACCGTTCAGCTCTCGGATTCCGTTGGAGCATCAAAAGGCGATTGGATTGAGGTAATTGGCAAAGCAATGGGATCCACAAGTGTAAAAGCTAAAGAAGTAAGTGTAGTGTTTGAGTTTTTAGATATCATTAGAGAATGGATGTACATTTTGAGTTTTTTTTCAGGCCATACTATTCGGAGGCGAAAACATTGATTTCGACAAAGAAGGCTACAACATGATGGTCCTGTTTATGAACAATTGCAAAGAGATTTATCGTAGCGGCTGATAAATCCATTTGTTTGACATTAACTTAAATTGAATTGAATAATTATATTAAAGTATTTAAGATTATTTTTATATGTATTGATCAAGTTTATTGCATCCGAAATATAAATTGTTTATTCTATTGCCAATACAATGTTAATAATATACGTTTATTTATTTTGATGGAATACTGCCGCCTTGTACAACTCATTAATACTGTGTGGCAAACGTTCCAAATCCTCCATGAGAGACATTTCTTCCCTAAGACTGTTCATACACATGCGTCTTAACTTTCGTATCATGGGATTAATGACTTTGGAGTTCACAATTTCATCGGCAGTAATGGTGAATGCGTCTTGTGCAGGATTATTGGGAAACTGTTGTTGAGATATTGTCACGTTTTCGTTATCATCACCAAGAGTTGTGCAATGCTCACATTGTGCCGAAGGTTTTGTAACGTTAACGGTTGATTTATTACTTTGTTCACAGTTTTCGGCATCGGTTTGTATAGCATCAAACTTCTTTAGAGTCTCAGCAATATCTTCTTCTAGTTTACACTGTGATCTGACGAATTTTTTAAGGTCGTGTGAACTTCGGCGACTAATAACCGTTTTCGGCGACATTCGACTTTTCTCGCTGCCCTCAGAACCAATGCATATTCCACCAATAGTTGATCCAGTTTCATGTGTTTTGTGTTTGTCACCCGCTTTAATTTCAGTAGGTTGTGTGACACAGGCATTGGTAACATGGCATTGGCATGACGAAAGAGGAGCGTGTGTTTCGTAAGCGGAATCATTTGCACAGTAACGGTTTTTAGTCCAAGGAACAAAATTATTAGAAGGGTCTTTATAATAGCTTGAATGGAAACGATTATCACATAAGAAACGGTCGGCATCACCACCACTGGTCATAGCTCTTTCCATTTGAAGTCGCCTAAGATTGTCTTCATGACTGTTAGGATCCAACATCTTGGCTTTCATTAGCATTTCTTCACGATTATGCTTGGAAAGATATTCAGCATCATGATCGTCAAATTTGTGTCTGTTCATCTTCATTGGGTTTT
The DNA here is from genome assembly GCF_030504385.1 of Musca domestica. NCBI lineage: Eukaryota > Metazoa > Arthropoda > Insecta > Diptera > Muscidae > Musca > Musca domestica. The sequence goes on along the minus strand of NW_026712379.1, from coordinate 297,432 downwards.
GAGAGCAAAACAATGAGTACTCCTTATAAAAAGAAAGAAACTAAATGCTGTTTTCATGTTTGGCTTCATTTTGGTAAATTTGTGTCAGTTACTTACTTGCTTTAATTTAGGATTATCGTACATGTATTGAGAAAATTTATTAAATTCCCTTCCCTCTTCGTGCATTCTACGATATTCTGTACGTGTTTAAACAATTTTTTATTTTTTATTCTAATTGTTCTATTTTACAAACGATATTGACAATGATCAGAAAATATATTTAAATAAATTTCCTTTTTAAAGATTAAAATATCTATGCCGGGTATGATAATTTTTTTATTTTTATTCCCTCCACCTTGGAAAGGAGGGTATATTAACTTCGTCATTCCGCTCGTAACATCCCTAAATATTCATCGTAGACCCTATAAAGTAAATATATTCATAACCAGCATAAAATTCTAAGTCTATTTAACGCTCTCCGACTGTCTGTCTGTATGTTGAAATCACGATACAGCCCACATTATTTGACGTAGAGCGTCAAAATTTAGCAGAACAATTTGTATTGTGCCTAGTATAGTTGGTATTGAAAATGAGATATGTATCGGTCCACGTTTTGGCATAGCCCCCATATAACGGTACCTTTCGATATTCGGTATCTTGTTGATTTTTGCCACTTTTTCTAGGGATTTGTGTAAAAATTGATTTTTGTAGGTCATAATGAGTTCTACCTCGTGTGGCGAAACATTGTATGTAAGAGGTCCACGTTTTGGCATAGCCCCCATACAAGTGTACCTTCCGTTATATATATAATAGTACCTGCCGATATTCGATATTGTGATAAAAGTTGGCATTCTTCTGTTCCAGTACTGCAAGAATGTAAAAGTTTTTACAATGATAACCGATTTTCTCTTTACGATATCGAAAAAAAAACTGCAACACTAGCAGATTCTTGCAGGTTCTGGAACAGACCAATTTTTAGTTCATAATGGGATCTGGACCCGTGGCAGAACATCGAATATTCAGTTCCACGATTTCCTATAGCGCATATAACGATACGCACCGATATTCTGTATTTTGATAATCCTAGTCACATTTACCCATAAAATTGTTTAAAATTTGGTATTTTAGAAGATTTGATAGATGCCAATCCTTGAAGAATAAAATTGTCTATAGAGGTTCCCGTTTTGGTATGGCCCCATATAACGGCCTCACTCACTTTACGGTTTTTTGATAAGTTTAACTGCATTATGCAAAAGGTCTTACTGGTATATGAAGCTCCCATATATATTTTCGGCCCATTTCACAAATTTGATGCACCAAACTCGGTATGTACCTCCAATTTCAATGAAATATGGAATGTGTAACGGAATTTAAAAGAAACATACATTTGGCGAATTATATTGAAATCGATTCAGATTTAGATATAGCTCCCATATATATTTTCGGCCGATTTAACATATTTGATGCACCAAACACGTATGTCCGATTCCAATGAAACTCGTCGTCGATTAAATTTGGTACAAAAATAAATTTATCAAATTATATTCAAATCGGTTCGGATATGGATATCTATTTTCGGGCGAGTTTTCATGTTTGATGCACCCAACGATATGTATGTCCGATTCCAAAAAAAATTCGGACAGAAAGACCAAATTTAATACCAAAAAAATTTGTCAAATAATATTGAAATCGGTTGAGGTTTGGGTATAGCTCTCATATATACCGCGTGAGATAAAAAAAACTGCAACCAACTTCAGACTGTGGTCATTTCTAAGCCACTTTCTAAGCCACTTATTCCAGTGACAGCTAATCATATTGTTTACAAGCGTTTGGTGAGAATTTTTCAGAAAAAAAGTTATTCGTGATGGAATTTAAGCGTAATAGTGTGATTTCTTTATATTTGGCTGGAAAATCACAAGTGGCTATCATTAGAGCACTCCATCATTTAAATGTGAATAAATGTTTTGTGTCTCGTACCATCTCTCGTTACCGTGATACTGGTAGCGTAGCCCGACGTCAAGGAAGTGGACTGAAGAAAACAGCACCATCAGCAGAAATGGTTCGAAAAGTAAAGAAGCGACTTGATCGAAAAATGGATTGTGAGCTGAACATATCGCAATATTCCATTCGGCAAATAATGAAAAATGAGCTCGGGAAAGGTAAAGCCATTGAAATTCCAAAAAGTGCAAGAACTCACACCACAACAGAAAGAAACCATTAAAGAAAATCCTAAAGTCATGTCACCACTTTGCTAATTTAGTAGAGCTCCACATAACAATTAAAAGTTTTTATGGGAGAATTCAATCATACACGCTATGATTATGATTATAATTTAAAGTTCAAGAGACTAAATATGCCGAAGCTTTTGTATCTTTTATATTCGGACTTGTATTGCCCATTTGATATATATGGGAGCTATATCCAAATCTGAACCGATCTTGATAAAATTTGGATAAGATATTTATGAGCTGTATTTCGTATATTTCCCTGAATATCGTTGTTACGGAGTGCATATTACGGCTGTGGGTAACAAATATAACAAATCGGATGAACAGTATATATGGGAGCTATAACTATATCTGAACCGATCTTCACCAAATTTGACATACTAGATTCTAGACTCAATTCGGTCGTAAGTGCTAAATTTCATATTAAACGTTTGGTGAACAATAAAATGTAAATCGGAGATATATCCAAATCCGAACCGATCTCGATAAAATTTAGCAAAGGTATTTCTGAGCTGTATTTTATATATTTCCCCAAATATTGTTGTTACAGAGTGCATATTACGGCTGCGGAGGACTAAAATAACAAATCGGATGAACAATATAATTGGAGCTATAGCTATATCTGAATCGATTTCGATCAAATTCGGCATTCCATACTATTCGGGCTGATATTACACGTTTGGTGCACAATAAAAGGCAAATCGGACGAAGATATATATGGGAGACATATCTAAATTTTTACCGATTATCTCCAATTTCAATAGGATTCGTCCTTGGGCCAAACAAATGATTTGTGCAAAATTTCATCTGGAACGGCTAATAAATGCGAACTGTACTTTGTTCACAAAAATACATGGACAGACTAACGGACGGACAGACAGACGGACGGACGGACGGACATGCATAAATCGACTCAGAATATGATTCTATGCAGATCATCAAAAGGAACTATGGATCTATCTCGTTTCCTTTTACATGTTACAAATAAATGCACAAAGACATAATACACTGACCACCTTGTGGTGTAGGGTATAAATAAACTCAAATGAGCTAAAGAGTTGCTTCGCTTGGCCGAAAGTGGTGAACTGCCGAATTTGGTTTTCTCCGATGAGAAAACATTCGTTGTCCAGTAGTTTGTAAACAAACAAAATAATAGTGTTTACTTGCCAAAGAGGTCAGCTGAAAATGTGCACCTTCGATTGGCCACCAGAAGTCAAGCGCTGGCCATGGTGATGGTGTGGGCCGCTATAACTGCCGATGGTCGCTCTTCGCTCGTATTAATCGACCTTGACATCAGAATAAATGCCGAATATTATCGCGAAAATATTCTGGAGGGTGTATTAAAGCCTTGGGCACGCAAACATTTTGGTCGACGACCTTGGACATTCCAACAGGACTCAGTAGTTACAATGAGGTTCCTCGCTTTATTCCCAGCGCACAATGGCCACCAAAATCTCCGGATACAAATTCATTGGACTATTGTGTCTGGAGTATTTTGGAAAGCAAGGTTGGCACTAAAAGTGTCGATCACCTCTAGCAAGCGCTTCGCCGCAGCTCCTTTGGTATTAGGCTAACAGTAAAAAACTACACAACATTTTAATTGGCGACACGATTATTATGGGGAAGTGCTACCTCGAGTTTACTAATTGCAAAAGAAATGCCATTCAACTTCAAAAGATTGCAGTTTCCTGCATCCTAGGCTTTTGCTATGAAATTAATAAATACGAAGGACAAACTCTTCGTGTATGCGGACTAAATTTGACATGTTCCTGCTTTTTTCATGGTCAGCTGTTCCTGGCATATTCACGCGTTGGTAGACCGAGCTATTTGTTTGTTTACGCATTAAAGTATTCCAATATTTTTTTAATTTTTGAATTTATTATTTATATTTTTTTAAACCAACAAATATTCGTATTTAAAATTTTGAATGAGTATAAAATCAAAAGGAGTAGTGAAGCGCATCGGGTTCATTTAGTAATATATAAAATGAATCGTAATATATAAAACGAGTCTTGCTTAGGCTTTCGCAATTGTCAGACGTGCAAACTAACTATCGCTCTCTAGAAGTTGCTTACTCGTTAATAAAAAAAAAAAAAAAAAAAATCCAAAACGAAATCTGTCCCATTGCTTGGATGATGAAGTCGGCATGTCTTCATCTAAAATTGCTAAAACTGGGACCAGACGAAACCGTTGGACTCCCTTACAACTCTTAGACAATGATGATGACAATTCAATAACTGCCATGAACAGTGAACAGCCCCAAAGCGGCCAAAATAATAAAATTTCACCCATTAAAGTTTTAACTAAAAACAGTGATATTATAATCAACTTGCTTAATGATAGAAAGATTGATGATTTCTTAGTTAAAAAAATATCAATTGGTTTAAAAATTTTGTGTAATACAATAACAACATATAACAAAGTGATTGCGGTTTTGCAGGAAAAAAAACTATCAATACTTCACACATGATCACAAAAACAACAAACCATTTAAAGTTGTCATTCACAGACTAGATAATAAAACAAGCACAGAAGTTAAAAATGAGTTAATATCTCTCGGACTAAAGTGCATTGACGTTAAAGAAGTGAAACGTACTTATGAAAAATATGTTGATACTCTTTACATTGTCCACCTTGAAAGAGGCAGTGTGAAACTACATGAATTGAGAAAAAATATTCGATCTCTTTTCAAAATTATTATTACATGGGACTACCAAAGGCGTATTAAAAACAAAACGGTTCAATGTCGAAAATGTCAAATGCATGGTCATGGAGAGAAAGGTTGTCATGTTGCATTGAGTTCAACACTAACAATGAGAACTTTCCTCCACTATGCAAGTCTGCTAATAAACCTGTTGTTGTAAACAACTGGAAGCATGTCAACAACAATGATGCCTCTTCACATAATCAATTTCCCGTTGCGGCTGGCAGTACTCTATTCTCTGAGCAAGAATTTTTGCAATTGACATCTGAAATGATCTCCAAACTTGGTCCCTGCACTACCAGAGAACAACAATTTAATGTAGTAGCTGAACTAGCCTTTAAATTTGTTTACAATAATAGTCATAAATGAATTATTCTAACTTAAATATAATATTTTGGAACTCTAGAAGTATCCGAAACAAAATCGTTGAATTAACACATTTTATAGTTTCTAACCATGTTGATATTTGTTGTTTATCAGAGACTTGGTTGAATGACAGTGACGGTTTCAATATTCCCAACTACAAATATGTTAGAAAAGACAGAGTTGGGCAAGCTGGCGGAGGTGTGGCCATAATCATTAAAAATAATATTGAGTTTAAAATTGTCCAAAGTATACCAACCCAAATAATTGAAAACACAGGAATAGAATTAAAGCTAAATGATTCGCAATCGATTAAGTTGTATAGCATATACTTTCCTGGAGGTGTGAATAGTAGTACACTCCGCAGCTTATTTAAATCTGATTTACGTAAAATCTTAAACACCGATGGTAACTATATTTTCTGTGGCGATTTGAATTCTAGACACCGTAATTGGAATTGCCTTCGTTCAAATACCTGGGGTAATATTCTTAATGATTTAAATCCACTTTACCCTTTTACCATCTTATTTCCGAATTGTCCAACCTATATCCCTGCTTCCTCAACGTGTAATCCATCAACTCTAGATTTAATTCTAACTAACATTCCTCTTCTTTTAACAAATCCTCACGTCATTAATGATCTCTCATCCGATCACCTTCCCGTTCAATTTAAACTTTCTGGTAATCCCTCCCGGTCATGCACTTACAAGTTCAATTTTTCTTGTGCCGATTGGAGTGCATATAAGCAGTTTGTTAATTTAAAGTTTCAACACACTAACTTACAGTTTGATATACCTGCAGACATCGATGATCACGTTGACTTCTTCACAAGCACATTGTTAGAGGCAGTTAGACGATCTGTTCCTCTTTTTTCTCTCAAAACCAAGTACTGTAAACTTCCTAATTATATTCTTAACCTTATAAAAATAAAAAATAAGTTTCGCAGAGACTGGATTCGGTATCGCCAAATTGTTGATCACAATGCAATGACTAAGTATAGTTTGATTATCCGTAATGAAATACACAAATATAGAAATTTAGAATGGAATAAAATGTTGCAACATTTGGATAAAGGTTCGAAGCCGTTTTGGAATGTATCCAAAATGTTAAGGAAGAAGTCTCGTTGTTGTCATAGTTTAATTTCTGGAGACCAAGTTTTAATAACAGATATTGACAAAGCCAATGCTTTTGCTAAGACATTTAGTGAAAATCACACAATATCTGACAATATTGGTATACCACAACACATTGAGAATGTAAATGAAACTGTTGAAATGTTAGGAAATATTGATATTGTTACTCCTAGTTCCGAATTTATTACAACTAGTGAAGTTGAATACATTATACGTAACCTTCAAAAAAGAAAAGCTTGTGGTTTGGACGAAGTCAATAATGAAATGCTAAAACATTTAACCGGGAACGCATTAGCATATCTAAGTAATATATTTAACGCATGCCTTAGATTTCAATATTTTCCAATTACTTGGAAAACTGCAAAGTCATCCCAATTGCTAAACCAGGTAAACCTAATAATAAACCTGAAAATTATAGACCTATTAGCCTACTAAGCACGCTTGGAAAAATATTGGAGAAGATTTTTTAAAAAAAGATTTCAGAATTTGTCCATGAAAATAAAATTCTCCCTAATGAACAATTTGGTTTCAGAGACGGGCACTCTACAATACATCAAGTGAAACGTTTATGCAATGACATTCGTATTGGCTTAAATGGTGGGCTGTCTACAGCTTTAGTTTTATTCGACATAGAGAAAGCGTTCGATACAGTATGGCATCGAGGCTTAGTCTATAAACTTATGATTTTTCATTTTCCATCTTACCTCATAAAAATTATTGAACAATTCCTAAGCGGTCGACATTTTTGTGTTTCAGTTAACAATTCTTTTTCAGACTTAATGCCTATTCATGCTGGAGTACCGCAGGGATCCGTTTTGGGACCAATTCTATACAATTTATACTGTTCAGATATGCCGTCTCTTAGTCCGTGTAAATTCGCTTTATATGCCGATGATATTGGAATCTATTATACCGGTCTACTAAGTCATAATATATTAAGCAATGTGCAACATTCAATTGATATATTATGTGACTATTACTTAAAATGGAGAATTAAATTGAATTATACCAAAACACAGTCAATATTTTTCACAAAAAGAAGAAAATCTTGTTTCGTACCCAACAATAACCTTGTTTTAGGAAACGACATGGTTAACAATGTAAAATATCTTGGCATTTGGCTCGATAAAAAACTAACTTTTAAATATCATATAGATCATGTTTTAAATAGGGTTAATATGTACAAACAAATTCTCTATCCATTAATTAATAGGAATTCATTGCTAAGTAATGATAATAAAATCTTAATCTTTAAGGTTATTTTTCAATCCATCATCCTCTATGGTTGCCCAATATGGGGACATTGTGCAAAGTCACATATTAAACGATTGCAAATTGCACAGAATAAAATTCTTAAGATGGCATTAAAACTACCTTGGGATTTTCCGACGGATTGGCTTTACTCTATAAGTAGTGTAAATACGGTTCTATGTTGCATTGAGCAACATATTAGTAGATTCAAAGCCAAATGCTTATTTTCTGAAAATCCTCTGATATTAGGTATTTACCTAGAAAACTAAAATACATGTATTTGTGTAAATATTATTTTTGTATAGAAGGTTTTTGCTTATAGTTTTCCTTCAGACACTTTATGATTTATTACTATGTAACTGAATTATTTAAATTTTTTATTATATAATGCTTTAGATATAAGGCCTTGCCACATCTGTGCAATGATTTATAGAAACTAAGATGAATTGTAAATATTAACTATTTTAATAAAGAAAAGAAAGAAAGTAATATATAAAACGAATCGTGTAACTAATATAGTCAAAACTTGGTCCATTTAAATAAATATTAAACGGGTTGTTCATAGAAAATAGGTCCCTAATGCTTCTTGTACATCCAGCGTCTGCAAAAATCTACTAGTTTTGCAATTTTTTTGTTCGACGTCATAAAGGGAAAATCGGTTATGGTAGTAAAAATCTTTGCATTCTTGCAGTTCTTGAACAGACCAAATCATAACTGGCATAAAATGCGAAATTATTTCTCAGTTCTCTTTAAGCGCCGCTCATTGCAATATTTGTATCAAGATTAGATCTAATGTGGTAAGTTGTAACATGTGGGTCCTATCTTTTGGTACGTCTCCTGAAGAGGGTTCCCTTATTTATATTTGTAAATAAGGGTATACTTCTATCGGTTATTCGACTGAAACGTTTAAACTTATTTTCTGAATTTATTACAATTTATTAGGGTGTTGATTTATAAACACAATTTTTTGAGTAAACATCTTTAACGTTGTTAATCAAAATGAAAATTTTTATGGGTATTGCATTTTATACTTTTTGCAATATTCCATTGGAGTGAATCAAAGCTTTTTTAATCTATCAAGTGTTTCTGAGAAGGCCAAAATTTGTTTACACAAAAAAAAATCAATTTTTTGTTAATAAATAAAATTTACAATATCACCGATTCCATATAATTTTCAAATGCCCGAACGATCTTGGAATGATCTGGACCCAATTGAGTATCGGCCATCACTGCCAAACGATAGCGGTCACCGAAATGATGTACATTTAGAGATAGACCTAAAAGAATTGGGAAAACAATAATAATATTTTAAAAGAAAATCGACGATAAAATTAATTAAGAGGGCAGCTACTTACAGGTCTTCGACTGAGGTGGTCTAAACAGCAAGACATCTTCCACAGTTTGTCCCCATGTTGTTTCAAAATCTGAACTCTCACCGTATATTTCTGTGATCGTTATGGGGAAATTGGATGAGAAATAATTGATGCATATTTTGGTTAGAACTCTGGGGAAGATGGAGGTTAACATGTCATATTTGGTTTGCCCCATCGAGGCCAAATAAATCATAACCTGTTTGCGTCGAATCTGTTCTATAATCGAATGGATTTGACGAGCATGCTCACGATCTGGTACCTTGAGAGGCAGTGGAAGGAATACCACTCCACCAATGTAATCGGATTTGTCATCTAAATTGTCTGTGAAATATCCCTTGGCCATGGTGCGACAAGTAGTGTTCAGCATTTTGGGTATAGCCACCTCGGTCGAGTACAATTCCAGATAGTCGCGAATGGCACCCGACAAACAGGATAAGACATAATCCGATTCACGTACCTCATCGCTGAAGGCAACACGTTCGCGCAATTGCTGGGCATCAATGGGCTTCGAAAAAGAAGCTATTTTACGTCCAGAATAGGACATTTTATTCAATTTATTGATTTCTCTGGAGGGATATTGGACAAATTCCTCGAATATATTGACAGGAGCTTTGAAGATTTCATAACAGATTCTAAGAAATTCCATTTGAGCATAGATCAACAGTGGCAAAAATATCGAAAGCCGACCCGAGTATGTGGTGCTTAAGGTAGTTTCACCTTTCATAATTAAATCCCTCATGGCCATCAGTTCACAAAAGATGCGATACGGCAGTGCAAGTACGCTGTTGACATTTGCCTTCCAGACCAGGGTGGCCCAAGTTTTGGTGAGATTCGAAGGTTGTAGAGAATTTTGAATGGCAAGCTTTGCCGTGGGCCAAGACAAATGCCGCTGTTCTGCTTCCTTTGCCAAGAGTCGCCTGATTACCTTTATTTTTCCCTCAGATGGTGTCAAATGCTTTTGATACCGATTCGATTTTCGTTTCATAACTACGACAGACTTCCAGTAATTAATCATAACATTTACCGCCACGATCAGCAGAAGCGACAACAATTGACTGATATTGGTGATTTGTATGCCACTGGTATCATCTGGGGTTTCAAGGGATTCAAATTCGTATATAAATTTATTCCATTGATTGACGACAACCCGCATTAAATATTTCAGGAGTCTCTCAATGTGTTCGGGCTTTCGAATAAAATACGAGAGACTTTTAGTTTTGGAAATGTTTTGCGTGTATCCACCTATTTCGATAATCGGTTTCTCGCTGTTGTCACGCAACATTAACATTTCACTAATGTGCAGATCATCTTCTTCGGCAATGATGAGGTGATGAATTTTCAAGAGTATATAGTAATGTTGTTCTTCCTAAAATGGAAAAGAAAATTGACTCCTTCCATAATTGACTTCCCCATAAACGGAGGGTAGGAACTAGCATTTTACCTGAGCACTATTCGATGTCTCTTCATCCGTGGCATCAACATTCAGTGCAGATTTATTCGATGCAATCGGTATAACAATCACCTGCCACTGTGGCAGATCGGATGGTATGTACTTTTCAACCAATGTGCTGACAAAGTCCTGTAGGTTGCCGTCATGGACAGGACTTCCACGATATGTTGCTTTATTCAGTAGGATGTGATTGTTAAGATTGAAAGAACTGCAGATTGTTCGGAATAAATAAATGGTCATGTGAGGTAATTTTCAAATATACTCTACCTATTATCCTTGACCCATCCATAGTGGCCCCAGCAATTCATCAATTTCTGACGTAGTTTAGGGAATTTCAAATGACCAGTCTTCTCCCGGGCACCAGTCAGATTTTCATCATAATGTTTTCGAATGGCCTCAAAGTCGCATGGGCCTTTTATCTGAAGCAAGAAATTAAAAATACCGGCATTTCTTGGTGTATCGATGAACGAGCGAATCTTCTTTGTTTTCGATATCTGCAGCTCGGGATATTTTATTGAGAGTATATAATAGACAAAGGCATTGCTGTAATGGACACCTGTAAGGAAGCAATTAATGCACTTATTTTAATGAATTACATTTTCATGGCTATGGAGCTGAGTTCGTTTAATTACGTTGATCAAAAGTTTTAATTTTGTCTTAAATTCAGTTTTGTGTTACTTTTCCTTTAGCCACCAAAAATCTCCAAAAGTTATATCGCTTTTAGCTTTTTTATTTATATTTATTTTATTGTGGGAAACATTTTTAGAACATAAATTGTAATTTCTTCCACAGTGTTTCATACGGACAACCTAAATATTTGCTCTGTCCCAGAACCTGTAAGAATCAACTAGTTTTTCATTTTTTTCGATATCATAAAGGAACATTTGTGGAAAGGTCAAGAGTCGTGCGAGGCCTACTATATGAAACTATATACAACTCTGAATCGATTTTCAACAAATACGACGGAGCATTTTGTACCTCTAGTTCCAAATAATACTAAAGTGCATGGTATGACTTTGATAAGAATTATATTAAAATATATTTATTGGAGCAATAGATATACCGGACCGAGTTTCACCAAATGGAGAAATTCGTTTGAATATGAAAAATGTATCCAATTTGGGCTTATATTACATATATGGTGGACAATTACCGTGAAAATCGGATGAATCGGTGTATCGAAGATATATAAAAATCTGAACTGATCTCGATAAAATTTTGCAGAGGTATTTTCGAGCTGTATCTGATATCTGGTACCAAATATTATTCTTGTGGAGTGAATTTAACGCATGTGAGAAACTTTGAAACCAAATCGGATAAAACATATATATGCGAGCTATAGCTAGATCTGAACCAATTTTCAACAAAATTGAAGTACATACTACTAGGATGAATTCAGTCGGAATTATCTTAATTTACTCCATTTTGGCTGATATTAGCCACGTGTACACAATAAACATAATATTGGACAAATCTATATATGGGAACGATATTAAAATCTGATTCGATCTCGATAAAATTTGAGAGAGGTATTTCTGGGCTGATATCTGGTACCAAATATCATTCTTGTGGAATGATATTTATTGAATGAAAGCAAAAAATGTCGGAAATAGCATCAAATTTTAGAATAAGTTTAGATTTGTTCGAATTGGTCACCTTTGGCACGAATTATGCCCTGCAAACGGCGAATGAAACCATCACACGCTGCCCGAATGTTGCTCTGCGGTATTTTGACCCATTGGTATCCGGAGATTTTGGTGGCCATTGTGCGCAGGAAATGAGGCGATTTGTAAGCATTATTTTTCATCTCACCCTGTATATGGGTAATCTTATCATCACTCCTATGGTTTATTACAATAAAACAGTCCTATGAGGGCCTAAACTATTTTACGTTGTGAAACATTAGGCTGGGGAAAGAACACCATGGTGATGGTGAGGTCGCCGATGGTCGCTCTCCGCTCGTATTAATCGACCGTGGCATCGGAATAAATGCCGAATATAATCGCAAAAATATTCAGGAGGGTGTATTAAAGCCATGGACACGCAAACATTTTGGCCGCAGACCTTGGACATTCAAACAGGACTTAGCACGCGCCACCCAGCGCGCAATGGCCACCAAAATCTCCGGATACCAATCCGTTGGACTATCGATCACCTCAAGCAAGCGCTTTACCTGGAATGAGCTAAATACCGTAGAGCAACATTCGGGCAGCGTGTGACGGTTTCATTGGCCGTTTAAAGACCATCACTCAAAAGTGACCAATTCGACCAAATCTAGACTTATTCTAAAATTTGATGCTATTTTCGACATTATTTGCTTTCATTTAATAAATTTAAAAAAAATGCAAAAATTATGGCTTTTGACTTTGTTGCAGTTTTTTTGTGCTTGTTCGAGCATAACTGGTAGATTTAAGCTAAGTTTAATAAGTTTCTGTTAATTGGAACTGTAAAGTAAACTTCTGTTGAGCTGTATAGAATTTTTTACATTTCACCTGCTATTGTTTGTCAAATTTTCCATATTTATTTTGGTCTTTACTTCTTCTTCTTTTTCATGTATATTTCTTTTTCATGTATCTGTCTTTGATTTATTGACCTCATTGTTACATCATTAATATCTCTCTCTCACACTCACTCGTATTTATAATTACAACCTGCTTTGTTGTTTACTCGCATTTTTCTGTTTGTGTATGTGTATATGTGTATCTTTATTGGAAAGCGCGGGTTATGATTCTCGACATTTCCAGGCATTGATAAGGTCTTTAAAATACGACTGAGTAGGAAGCCAGCCAGCAAATTCAGTTTTTAATAGCGTCTTGTAAACCTATGTTAGTAAATAGTTAAAGTGAAACTATGTGCAAATTAAAGTGCAGCGTACTATCTGATTGTATTCTAAACTAAAATTCGTTTTGTTCGGTGAAAGTCGCATGACACAAGTTTGAGTTAAATACGAATTACGTTACAATACATGTCCAATATTGCTTGAAGAATAACTTCCCTTATGTACACACCAACTCCTGCGGGTACCTTTTCAACTCCGCAATTCTGTTAGTACATACCCAGTTGAACACAGATACACATAAGTGCCAAGATCTCAGCAAATGAAATGTCCTTAGTTATAGGTGTATATAAATAACATTTGGATCCTGAGTACAGCAATCCTATTCGCATGTACGAATATTTGTCCGAATAAATCTGGCCATTGGCAAGATTAAATTTTAAATTGAAACGGACATTTTAGAATAAATTTACCGTAAAATGTTCAATAAATTTCCATACAATAATTATCAAAAAGACAAATAAATGATTTGTATTTGTTTCTTTTTTTTGTTGTTGTTTTTTGGTTTGTTATTGATTATTTTATTAGGGGTATCGGTGCAACTACTATCGTCTATCGTAGATAAAGATATAGCATGAAGTCGTAAAGTCCCCGAATTGTGGCGGCTTATCAGACCCCCTAACACTATGAGTAACAACGGCTGGGCAAAGATCAAAATTATAGACTTTTGTTATTGTTTCGGTCTTAACAACTCATCAACGACATCATTGCTTCGATTGCAGGCAGGTATGCGGATTTTCAAAAACAATAAATCTACAAAGTCTGACACTGATATGAACTTTGATTGAGTGTTAATACATTTAAAAATAACTTATGTGTGGCAATGTGCAATCGATCTGCGGATCTGGCGATGGAACCAACTTGTGAGTTCTGCAATAGTGCAGGCTATATATGCAAATGGTTAATTGAATGATTGTGAAGTGCAACATGCGAATGGCCCATATTGATTGCAAATTCATTAGAAGAAACAATTCGAAATCGATGACATGCTAATGGATTTCTTCTTATTGTAAGCAAATATTTAATGGATTTTATTATATATTTTATCCAGGTAGCACGAATACTGATCGTAAGTAAATTAATTACATTTTTAGCCAGTTCGAAATGAACCGCTTTTAGACTCGTTTTAAAAGATATTAGGATACTTCATGCCATTATTAAAATTTATGCTTTTCATTATTACATACTTACACACAAATACAATAAGTAAGAGCGGCACTAGAAGGCAGGCGGCCAAAAAGCACAACAATGCTTTGAGGAAATATTTCAATTCATTCCAAATTCTAAAAATATACAAGACATTTAATCAACCCGACAATTACAATTCAATCACTGTCCATAATATTTACTTTTCCATATTTTTTGTATTTTGAGTTTTAATTCATTATTTAATTCGTTATTTTATTTGTTGTTTTTCTTCTTCTTCTTTTTTTGTACTTCACTGCTACCAAGTTGTGGGCGATGTCAAGACGTCTGTTTTGTTGCGATGGAATTCTTTGACTGAACTGTAAATGCTGAATGAAGGCAATCCATTGAGTTTCTCAAAAGACGATCGACTAACAAAAACAGAGAATTTGCAGCGAATGAGAATGAGAGAGGTGAGTTAAGCTATAAATTTGTTTTATTTTTTGTTTAAATCCTTATCAGTTTACAGAAAATGAAGAGAAAAAAGAACAAGTTGCTCCAATGCGTTTCGTATTTGTTTTTCTCAATTTAATGCCGCCTCCAATAGAACATGGTTTAACAACAAACATTACTAGGTTTGAAGGATTGGGGAATTATTAAAATTTTTGGCAGTTAGGGTAAGTGTACCAGTAGTCGGCACTTTTAGGATTTTCGCTAATTCAATTTTTCACCATTCTGAGTGAAATTTTTATTATTATAATAAAGTAAATTTATTCCGATTTTAAATATTGTTTGGTTTTTGAAATCATAAACAAAGTTTGAATTATTTTTTTATTAAATTTTTGCCAGTAGTCCTGATGACCTGTTCTAATAATTGGCTAAGGAGAAAAATATATTTCAATATTATATTTTTGTTGAATAATACTGATTAAAAATTGTTATCCATATAAAATAGACAAATTAAATGAATAAATACGCTGCATCTTTATACCCTACACCACACTGTGGTCAGGGTATTATGTCTTTGTGCATTTGTTTGGAAACAAATGCACAAATACAATTAAATTAAGAAAAAGAAACCATGAAACCCATCCTTTTAAACGAGTAATTTCATTAAAATGAGAAAAATATTGGACAGAAAGGTTGACAGGGGTAAAAGTATATATGGGCTTAAAGAGCGTACTTTCAGCCTTCTTCTTGAGAAAGCAACTCCAAAAATGAGAAATAATTTTCTAGTCGAACTTGAATTGTGTTTAATTCGCAATAACTGCGAAATAAATATTACCTTCCAAAAACGACCCTTGTAAGCCATCATCTTAACCGAATATGCCTAACGCAAAGCAGGTGGTGGGTGTGTGATAGTATCTCTCTGGCTTACCTTTTCACTGCCAATTGCAGATCATTAAGCTCATCTCGAAAGAGAATTAAACAAATAAATCGTAAACATACGATCTTTGCCTTAACAAGGCAAAACTCAAGAAATAAATATTTTTCCTTTTTAAAGACAACCTACATTACAAAAGAAGTAAGCAATGGTTATAGCCGTGCGGGGACGACCATGTGCTATCCTACAATACTATAATATATTGGAAAAAATCTTAGATGCAATCCATTTTTTTTTTCATTTTTTGAAATAATACCATTCTGTCCTGAAAAAGTTTAACAGTCAAATTTACCATATATTTACGCCCCCCTGTCGTACTGATATGTATTCTAACCAATTTCACACAAACATTGTGCTCCATCTTAAACGCAAAATATTATCCGATGACCAACCAAAATGTCATTTTTAAAACAATAGCCTTATATTCTGACCCTAACCCAACCTTCGATAAAACGATTGTACCCCTATTATGCCACAGCCTTGCTCTATCAAGAGTTATGAGGGAACATTCGGTTCATGATCTCAGTGAACATTTAGGCTACCTTTGTAAAAAGGCTACTCGATTCCAGGCACCGGAATTAACTCACGACTCTATTCGACGCACTTCCATCCATCCTTTCACTTCTCTACCTTTTATTTCTCCTTCTTTTATACCCTCCATCATACATAGTATGGAGGGTATATTAAGTTCGTCATTCCGTTTGTAACTTATCGATATGATAATTTTAGACCCAGCAAAGTATATATATTCTTGATCAGTGTAAAATTCTAAGACGATTTAGCCCTGTCCGTCCATCTGTCCGTCCGTCCGTCTGTTCTAATCACGCTAGAGTCAAAACAAATGAATATAGGAACCTAAAATTTGGCACAGATCAGTCTTTTGTACCCCCAATATTCGGTATTTTGATGATTTTAACCATATTTTCAAATGAAATTGTCTTAAATTCTACACAAGGAGTTCTTCGTGACTACAATACCCCTTGAAAAAGAATTGCCTATATAGGTCCACGATATCGTATATCCCCACATAGCTGTACCTCCTGATATTCGGTATTTGTTTGATGTTGGCAACATTTTTAATGGAATTTTCTGAAATTCTATACAAGAAGTTTTCTGTGAGTACCTTAACCCCTGAAAGAGAATTGTCTATATAGGCCCACGATATCGTATAGCCCCCGGATATTGGGTATTTTGCATACCATGACACATAATTTAATGCATTTTAGTACCCTTTAGCTTGGAAATTATGCCGTAGTGTTTTAAATAATCATATAGACGGGCCCTGGGCGTCCGAATCGATTGTTGTTACAGGTTTTCCATTCTTTTCTTAAAAATAAAAAAATGTTTAGCCTATAGTAAGATTTTACCGATTATATTTATAAATTCCGTTACGTTTTCAATTTGCATCGTAAGTGTGGTGAATACTTCATAACGAGAGAAAAGAAGAGAGTGAGAGCAAAAATATTTCAAAGCTCTCTTCAAATAATCACCAAAGCTCCACATTTGAATTCAATTCAAATGGTGCAAAACTAAGCGTCAAATAGATAGAGCTGATGAGTATAGTGGCTGCTGTTCGTGCGTTGTGGTCGTTGACGATTTTGGTGCGCTGCGGTGAAAAAAGATTTGCTGCTATTAATTGCTAAATGCTGCTGCTGTTAGTGTGTGTGTACGCGTGGAAAAAAGTGTTGCTAACTTTTGGATGTAATGATATTTTCCCTTCTCCAATTGCCAGTGAATTACAAAAGTTGTGATAAGTATTTAAGTGCAATGCAAAAATAGCAAATTCCAATGTAAATTCCAAAAGAAATTAACGAAACACACACACACGCAGGTTGAGCCCAACAGCAAATCACCCAAAAAGAAAAAAATACATATTCAGTCCTTGTGCTCGTTCTTTTTTGACTTACTACAGTGAAATCTTGTAGGAGTTCAATATTGTATAATATACGGACATACGTCCAAAGAAACGTACCATCATCTGTATAAGCGTTCGTATGTGCATGTGTGCGTCTGTATGTTGAAGTGAAAAAAAAAAAACAACCAACCAGAAGAAACGAAAGAGGAAATTTCATTTTTGACAAGTCAAGAAAAATTGAGGAAATAAAACAAATATAGTTTCCTTTACTTGTGGTGAGGTGTGCGTGTGCGAGTTAGTGAAAATTCTCAAAAATTTAATACTTCCAATGTAAAAATAATTACTTAGTAAAAGAACAACAACAAAACAACATAACAACGACCAAATAATACGTTTTGTATTTAAATCGAGTTCCCACGAACACTAAAAGTGAAAGTGATTTCCTACGAATGAGAAGGAAACAAATGCGAACAACAAAAATACGACGACGACGAAGAACAAAAGAAACAAGAGAATAAAAAGAAAAAAAAATCAGAATCCGAATCAAACAAAAAAGGAAGCAAATTATGCGCTTGGTAGTTTGTGATGGTCAAAAATAGAAAATAAGTGATATATTAAAGTGTCGCTCCTAAAAATATGCTATGAAATCTTGAACACGCACTTGCAAACTTACAAACCAACAAACACACTCATACACACTTGATGGCCATAACTGAAGAAGAAGAAAACACAAACGGACAATACGCCAGACAAACTGTTTGTTTAGTTTGCTGATGGGTCAGGGTGAGATAAATACAAAGTGAGTGAGCGAGAAAGAGTGTAAAACTACACTGGGAGAGAAAAGCATTTCGGAGAAAAGCAAAAGAGCTTACATCAGTCGCGAGTGTGTGTGATAATAATGATGGTGGATGTATCACTGTGATGCCATTGATTGTATAATGTGCAGAGGGTGCCTGCTGGCGTTTGTATGTATGTATACAAGTGTATGTGTGCCAGTAATGAAGAATATGAATGAAAAAGCATAAATTTGCCACCCACTCTCTTCCCTTCTTCGAATACTCGAACGGCCAGATTGTCGTGGCAGCGCCATAAACGGCTTCCATCATCTAACAGATTGCCTTTGCACATCTCATTCTTCTCTTTGGTGCATGCTCAGCAGTAACTGTGACAGTCACAGCCGCAGCCACAGCAATAACAACTGTGACAATGTCTGCGAGAAGGTGTTGTAGAATCTGTCAAAAACAGCAGGTCTGGTTCTGATGATAATACATTATTGTTATAAATGTGTGTCCGCTGCCAAGTCGCTGCTGCTGCTGCTGCTGCTCCCGCTGCCAACGCATTGCTGTAATACGAAGCGCCATAACGAATTGTGCGAGCATACAACTTAATACCATTTGAGTTCCTTGCTTTCTTTTTTGACATCTGCCTTTTAGCTGCTGTTGCTGTCAGTATTCCTTCCGTCCCCCCCTATAAACATCTTACTGAAACGACAACAACAACAATAACAGTAACAACGGCAACAATCGTAGTAGTAGTAAACATCGAAAGCAACGAGTCCTCGTCGTCGTCGTGTAAAACAAACGCAACTCTTTGTCCACAACGTATGTTTGTGTGTATGTGTATAAACAAAAAGGTGGCACTCTGCTCTCTCGTTTGTCCGCTCTGTTCAATGACATAAAAGCTGCCATTGTGAGAGTGGTGTGATGATGGTGAACGGTGGTGTATGATTTGTTTTCCTGTTTTCCTGAGAGAAAACATATGACACACGTGCATTCATTCCTTCGCTAGTGTACCTTTTGTATATCACTGTATGTGTGTGCGTGTGTTCAGTTCAAAGTTCATCATTTGTGTAAAACAGTTTAAAATTTAAATAACAAAAACAACAACGACATCAATAAATATAACAAAAATATATACAAACATAAGTACATACATATGTACATCCGTGTTCAGACAAATACATAAGCCGAGAATTTGTTCATTTGGTTTCAACGCCAACCAAAAAAAAAAAAAAAAATAGAAGAAAAAAATACCAAAACGGAAACGCAGAAGAAGAGCAGACTTACATTCAACGGCAGCATAGTATATAGAGAGAGAGAACACACACATCCATACAAACCTACATGTATTCGTGACAACGTGTTCCAGTTTACAAGAGAACATCAGGAAATCACAAAACTCTTTTTTTTTGTATTTTTGTGACTTTTTTCTTTCTGTTGAAAGAAGAAGAGCAATAACAACATAAACGGAGGAGAAGATAAAGATTGCGGAAAAAGGAACAAGAAGAGGCAGTAGTATATAAAAGGTGGGTCAAGTGTAAATTTTGATACAAACATTTGTGCATAAAAGTGGATATACAAACGTGCATACATGTAATACCCAAACATACAGAGTATATTTAACTACACACATACCTACCTACCTACCTACCTACATATGTAGCTGGGCATATAAAGCACATGGTGTCAATTTGCAAAATACATTTTCTTTTCACGGAGCACATGCAAGCCCTCAAAAAATGAATGTACATACATACATACAAATCAGTGTACATTTATATTCACTAACAAATAATATGACTTTTTAATGGAATTCATTCTATGCCACCGACAAAAAGGTATTTTGGACTGCTTTAATGCAGATTGTCTGTAATTTGTTAAATATTTTAAAACATAAAAGAGAATATTACTCGACCTTTTCATGTATTATTTAATTAGCTTACTAAAGTATTTTAAATGAAACAGATATCTACATATATATGTACGTATGTACATCGCTTCATACCCATACAATAAAAGAGGTAATTTACTTGGAATCCTTTGTCAACATTTGGCGGAAGTCATCTTTGTGGTTAGGAAATTAAGTATATAACTTTTAATGGATGTATATGTACAGGCATAGGTATGGTGAGCCATGAAATGGTATGAGTATGCGTGCATATGGCTGTTAAACTGAAGGACTCTCATTCACTCGTCGAAATTCCACTAAAAAGTGAAAGCCCACCATAATCGTGACAACTTCCGCTTCAAAGGAATGAAACTTGAATGAAAGCAACGTCATCATTGCAAATAGAGATGTTGTAGGTTTGATTTGATTGTTGAATTGTTATTCGAAATCAGACATAATGTCTGACAGATGGGCTATTGATGGCTTATTTGGGATTGTGGGTGGGTGATAAGAAGTGCATTATTTACATATTGCCCATTAATTCCGAGAATATTGAATCTGAAAAGGTTGACTTTCCAGAAAACGAATTTCAATGTTTTCATGGGACATAGATCATATACTGCAGGAAGGTGAAGCGGCATCTATTCTAAAGATATGTGCAAGAACGAAATTGAATTGATTTTCTTTTTCGGACTTGACAAGCACTCCTGAATATCATATACACATCGCTAGACAAAATAAATTTTGACACAATATCAATTCTATATTGAATTAATATAAGGTGATTTTTTAAGAGCTATGGGAAGGTAAAAAAATTAAAAAAAAAACATTCAGACAAATTTATGAAATCTTTAAAAATAATGTAATCAAAACTTGTGAAGATTGGTCCACCTTTAGGCATAGTGCCCTATAATTTTAGGTACATTTGTAATTCAAATGGACTGAAATTTGAAATCTGATGTTTTTAATGGGCACAGGATGTCTTTGCAAAATAATAATATTAATATGCGTCCACAATTTGATACAGCTCCCATTGAACCCTACCCCCGATTTTACTGCTTTAAAGTATTTTAATATATTTCTCTATTTATTTTGTTGAAATTTAATATTTATGTTTGGGATAGAGTAACAAATCAATTTGGCTAAAATTTTTCAACACTGAACATATTAATACCCTACATCACAAGTTTGTCAGGGTATTATGTCCTTGTGCATTTGTTTGTAACATGGAGAAGGTAAGGAGATAAACTCATAGTTCATTTTGGTGATCAGCATAGAATCACATTTTGAGTCGATTTATGCATGTCCGTCTGTCTGTCCGTCCGTCTATCCATGTATTTTTGTAAACAAATTGCAGGTCGCATTTATTATTCGATTGAGATGAAATTTTCTAAATAACATTTGTTTGCTTCAAGGACGAACCCTATTGAAATTGGTGATAATCGTTTAAATTTAGATATAGCTCCCATATATATCATCATCCGATTTTAGATTTCTTGTGCACCAAATGCTAATATCAGTCCAAATGGTGTGAATTTTGCTACATCCGACCGAATTCAGTCTACAAGCATGTGCTTCAAATTTGGTGAAAATCGGTTCAGATATAGCTCCCATATGTATGTTTCATCCGATTTGGCGTTTATGTCCCTCACATTCGTTATATACACCCCACAAAAATGATATTTAGTACCAAATATTAGATTCAGCCCAGCAATAAATGAATCAAATTTTATTAAGATCGGATCAGATTTGGTTAAAGCTTCCGTATTTATCTTCGTCCGATTTAAGGTTTCTTGTGCACCAAATGGCTAGTTTTAGCCCAAAGTGAGTGAAAAGTTGGACTTCCGAGCGAATTAATTCTAGATGTTAACATTTAAAACTTGGTGAAAATCGGTTCAGATATAGCTATAGCTCCATATATATGTGTTCCATCCGATGTGGTGTTTAAGTCCCTCGCTTTCGTAATATACACTCCACAAAAATGATATTTGGTACCAGATATCAGATAATGTCCATTAATACGTGTTTCAAATAATATCAAGATGGGTACAGTTTTATTATAGCTTATATAGCTCTCATATACATCTCCATCCCATTTGAGGTTTATTATGTATGATTTTGGTACGTTCGACCGAATTCAACCAAGAAGTAAGTACATCAAATTTGGTGAAAATGGGTTAATATAGCTATAGCTCCCATATATATGTTTCATCCGATTTTGTGTTTAAATCTGCAACGTTCGGAATATGCACTCTACCATAATCATATTTTGTACCAGATATCTCATAGAGCTCAGAAATGCCCAATAAGAACCTTTCTTTTACGAGAGCTCTACTAAATATGCATAGTGGTGTAGGGTATTATATAGTCAGTCCGGTCCGACTTTTGAGCTTTCCTTACATATTACGAATGTTGGGGACTTAAACACCAACTCGGTTGAAATCTATATATGGAGCTATACCTATATCTAAACCGATTTTCTCCGAATTTGA
The DNA here is from genome assembly GCF_030504385.1 of Musca domestica. NCBI lineage: Eukaryota > Metazoa > Arthropoda > Insecta > Diptera > Muscidae > Musca > Musca domestica. Next base: position 274,592 of record NW_026712379.1, on the reverse strand, counting down.
TGCACTTGCGTCTAGATTGAATTCGGTCGGATGTGCCAAAATCCAAGTCATTTTGACTGACATTGGCCATTTGGTGCACAATTAACCCGAAATCGGTTGAAGATATATATGGGAATTATATCCAAATCTGATCCGACTATCACCAATTTCAATAGAGATCGTCACTGGGCCAAACAAATATTGTTTGGAAAATTTCATCTAAATCGGATAATAAATGCGACCTGCATTTTGTTTACAAACACACATGGACAGACGAACGGACGGAAAGACGGACTGACATGCACAAAACTACTCAGAAAGTGATTTTATGTAGATCCTCAAAAGTAACTATGGTTCTATCTCGCCTCTTTCTCCATGTTGCAAACAAATGCACAAAGCCATAATACCCTTACCACTATGTGGTGTAGGGTATAAAAATGAGCAGAAGCCTACCAAATTGGTCGGTTATCGGACAATATTTAGCTGGTAAAATAAACCATAGATTTTATATTAAAAAAATACGAAAATTTCCACTAAACTGCGAATATTTTTAATCCCGGCGAAATCACAAATAAATTAAAAGGTCACTTCTGACCATTACACTGATGCTGATAGTTAAGATATGGGATATATAGCAAAATAGGTACAATATATATGTAAAAGAAATATATCTTAATTATTCTGCTTATAAGTCAAGAACCGCTGGACTGATTTTCACAATTCTCATCAATTCGTAATGGTCTCTTGCCAGAAAAAGATAATATCTAAGAAAATCGCGTAAGCACAAGACAATGAAAAGTGAATACTTTTTGTTACATTTTTCAATTTATTATACTTTTTATCGCATACATGTGTTAAGGGCATTATATACAGGTCGCAATCAACGTCCGATCCTCACGAAATTTTGCATGGGGGTAGGGTCAGAATTAAATCCTATTGTTTTTGAAGATGTACATTTAGGGATTTAAATGGACCAAAAAATTAACATTTTCCTGATTTCGCAGTCGCTCTGCAAGACACAATTGAAAACCAATCGACATTTGCATGAGAAAGGAGTTAAGGACAGGGAAGAAGTCTAGCATTTTGCATGACCATTGGATTATATTTAGCTAAAAAATGGACCACAACTTTCGAGTGAAATTGTCAAAAAGCTAAGGGTAATATCTGGGCAGTAATCTATGACATCATTTTAAAAACACGAAATCGTCTAAAATCGATTTGGACATAAGGGGGCTTCCAACATATTCGAATGTTGTAGGTTATTATATGGTCCGCCCAGCACGACTATAGCATTTGCTTCCTTGTTTTGAGTTACCGACAAAAATCGGTACCTCTCAAATGCAAAATGTTGGTATAAAAAAAGTAATAAAAGTTGACAACATTGGTATCTATCGGTAGACCTTAGCGACTACTTTAATTTCGTCGCTAACTTACCGACAATTTATGATAATTACCGAAGTTATAAGCATCTGAATTTTACCGTTTTTTTTTTTGCAACTCAAAAAATGAGTTAGAGAATCCCACTGCTGACTACATTTTTTTCGTTTGGTGGTCTTGTAATGTCAAAGCGTATCCAAGGGTTTTGTATGTGTATGTATTGTTTTAAATAAATAAAATATTTTAAAATTTTTCAAATTCTCTTGAAATTTCTATTTTAATTCATATTTAAAGCTTTTGAGGAGAATTGATGTTTGTTTTACCACACACCAGACAAGTTCGGCCTAGAATACATTCTGAAATTGATTCAGATACAGCCATAACTGAATTACATACTTTTTCCATCCGATCAACTGCTCTAGAGCCATGATAAGTATTCAATAACAATTGCTGTTGGTATGATTTGCCTCACACAAACACTCAATATAGGCATATACTTTTTACGGGTAGAACTGCTTAATATGAATATTGGTGTAGAGGATCATCGACTTTAGTCCTTTTCTTACTGCTTTGCAACTTTTAAAGCAATTAAACATATACCTGAGAGATAAATATAAATAGCGCAAGTTGGTTATAGCTCATTATTTTTTTTATAGGACATACCCTTTTAAAAAGAAGAACTCAACAACAGCTGTAGTCGAAAAAAATTGCTCTTATTTCCACTTTTTTACTTGCACATATTGTTGCTTGGCATTGCATCATTGTGTTTGCATGTATGTTTGCACTGCATTGCGAATTACTATTATCCAACTATGATGGTGTATTTTCCCCCACCATCATTCCTTGCAGGTAATTCAGCCAAATCAGTAAATACTGTCCCAGTTTAGTTCGGTTATTTCCACTTTGCATCAACTGGTGGGATCGTGCTAAACCTCGATTTTGGTCGGTGACCTTGTTCTGGCATGGAAATAGGTCAACCCCAGCCAAAGGAAGAACTGTCACATTCTTTTGTTCGGCTCTTTTCGTGATGTCTCCGTTTCAGTTTCATTTTCGAGTTCTCAGATATTTTCATTAGAAAATACTGTCACGTAGTGAAATACACCCACAGCGTATGGACAGGTTGTTCTTCTTGGCCAATCACTGATATAGAATATCCTCGTCCATGTTTGCATCACATTTCTGCATTGAAGCTGGGTACCTACCGATGTTCATATGCGTGCATATAGATTGTGTGTACCAAAATGTGTTTGTGTGGGTCCAATTTTGGTATTTTCTTTTAATAATGTTGTAACTTTAAATAAAATACATTCAAATATAGTTACATGCATTTGAAATCTTTACTTAAAACTGGAAAATAATCTCCAGCAAAGAATGTGTATTCCAAGTTTATCATTCCACTACATCCCAATTTGACAAAATATGAATTCAGTGCAATGATGGGATGTATAGGTTATTTTTTATAACTTTTGAAAAATTCGAAAAATCCTTAATTACATACAGGGTGAGTTGGAAAAACTGAAACCAAATTCAGACTGCTGTCATTTCTAAGCCACTCGTCCAGTGACAGCTCATTATATTGTTTACATGCGTACAAAAGCATTTTGGTGAGAATTTTCCAGAAAAAAGTTATTCGTAAAGGGATTTAAGCGTGATAGTGTGATTTCTTTATATTTGGCTGGGAAACCACAAGTGGCTATGGTTAGAGCACTCCAGCATTTAAATGTGAATAAATCTTTTGTGTCTCGTATCATCGCTCGTTACCGTGATACTGGTAAAGTAGCCCGACGTCAAGGAAGTTGCTAAATATTGATCAAGTGCAAAGATGGGATATATAGGTTAGTTTTTTATAATGTCAGGAAAATTATTAATTAAAATTATACATACATCTACTATTAAAAGAATTGACACTTTGATCTAAACTTGTTACTTGGCAATACAAGGTGGCGCAAAAGTAATCCTCCAATCAGAAAATGCTACAAATTTTACGATTGGCCCCTAAGTCTTAACTACAAAAAAAAAAAACATCGAAAGTTTACATTTGCGCCACTTTGTACATGACATACTTGATAGAAATTCCGATGCTTTTTGGCTGTAATAAAGGCATAAGGGGCCAATCGTAAAATGTGTAGCATATCTGAAAGGAGGACTACTTTTGCGACACCTTGTAATCATATGAAATTGCAATGCGATTGTAAATCTCAAGAATTCAAAAATGTCGTTTGGAACACTTTATTATGGTACCGACTAGTTGACACAGGAGTCATGTGTAGAGAGATTTACAAAAAATTTATAGCACACTTTTAAGCACTCACAACAATTTGGTCTCGTTAAAAATAAATCATTGGAATAAAATCCAATTCAAGATATTTGAGGTCAATGTTATCATGTTAATCCGCCTTTGTTTAAACATTCCGTACTATACAGGGTGAGATAAAAAACTGCAACAAAGTCAAACGCCATAATTTTCACATTTTTTTTAAAATTTTTTGAATGAAATCAAAAATGTCGGAAAAAGCAGAAAATTTTAGAATAAGTTTAGATATGTTCGAATCGGTCACCTCTGGCACGAATTATGGCCTTCACACGGCCAATGAAACCGAATGTTGCTCTGCGGTATTTTGGCGCTTCGCCGGCGAAGCGCCAAAATACTCCAGACACAATAGTCTAATGAATTTGTATCCGGAGATTTTGGTGGCCATTTTGAGCTGGAAATGAAGAAAAACTATTTTATTAAGCTGATTTGTTACCATTATTGGGTGGCGCGAGCAGAGTGCGATGGTGCTGAGGCCTGTTGGAATATCCAAGGTCTGAGGCCACAATGTTTGCGTGCCCTAGGCTTTAATACACCCTCCAGAATATTTTCGCGATAATATTCGGCATTTATTCTTATATTCTCGATAATACCAGCGGAGAGCGGCCATCGGCTCTTATGGCGGCCCACACCATCACCATGACCGGCACTTAAGTTCTGGTGGCCAACCGAAGGTGGATATTTTCAGCTGACCTCTTGGCAAGTAAACTCGATAATTGTTTTGTTAAAACTGCTGGACAACGAATGTTTTCTCATCGGAGGAAAAATATTCGGCAGTTCACCACTTTCGGCCAAGCGAAGCAACTCTTTAGCTCTTTGAGTCTATTTTCTTTCTGTGCCGGTGTAAATTCTTGCACTTTTTGGAATTTCAATGGCTTTATCCCGAGCTCATTTTCAATATTTGCCGAATGGAATATTGCGATATATTCAGCTAACGAGTCATTTTTCGGCCACTGCGACGCGTGTTCGATCAAGTCGCAACTTTACTTTTCGAACCATTTCTGCTGATGTTGCCGTTTTCTTCCGTGCACTTCCTTGACGTCGGGCTAAGCTACCAGTATGACGGTAACGAGCGATGGTATGAGACACAAAAGATTTATTTACATTTAAGTGCTGGAGTGCTCTAACGATAGCCACTTGTGGTTTCCAGCCAAATATAAAGAAATCACACTATCACGCTTGAATTCCATCACGAATAACATTTTTCTGGAAAATTCTCACCAAAATGCTTTTGGTGCTCTGAAGTTCGTTGCAGTTTTTTCATCTCACCCTGTATGTATAGCTCTTAGCATCTCCAAAAAATGTGACATAAGTCCAGATTTTCCTTAATCCTAAACCAATTTTGTCAGAATTTTCTGTAAAGAACATAGCACCTTCAAAAGACTATACTATACTAAACAGTAAGAGGATTATCACTGGGGACCTTAAGTCCAAAGTTGTACCTAATTTGATTGGACATTAGATTCCCAAAAAGAACCGTTAAATGGGATACCAAAACATTGACATTGAAAAAATTTAATGACCCATTTTTATACATTTTTATTGAGGGTCTCATACGAAAATTTAGATTAAATAGCTCTTATCTTAGACTAAAAAAATTAAATATTTTTTATTTCCGGGAATCTCTTTTATAAAATTCGTTTCCTATAAAAAATAAAACTCAAATATGCACGCAGTCTTCATTTTTCACTCAACGCGCAGAGATGAAAATTCATGCAAACATAACCACAAAAACAACAAAAAACATGCCGCCGCTATCCATTAGGTGAAAAGAACTTGGTGAACATCTGTACATACTTTTAGTGTGGGCGTAAGAAAGCATGAATTCATTTGATTCTTGTGATGAAAAACGTGATTCTTTTTTATTACGCTACACGCACACAAACACACACGCAAACAGGCAAATAGTGGCAAAGTCGTTAGACGAGCAGATTATATTTTGTCTAAAAACAAAAATATATTATCCAAAAACAAACAAAACATTTATACGAGTTCAGTCGCGTGAACTGGCTTGGTTCTGAGTGTGAGTGTGCGTGTGAGTGTGTATTGTTGTATGTCATTACGGTAATTTGTGATACGGAGTTGGCACAGGAGTAAGTGTCCTTTTTTCCTCGAAGCAGTGGTGAAAAGCTTCTCTTGTACATAACCTCTATCGAGAGAGATTATGGAGAGGAGAGAGAGAGAGCGAGAATGAGAGGTCCACACACGAGAGAGCATAAAGAGACATACTATACAATTGAGGAAAATCAAAATCCCACTCTCGGTCTGTGTCATTCTCCCGGAAACGGGAAATGCTTACAAACACAACCACTTAACGGGGGCATTTGAGAAATTTATTTTCGTGTGTAGGTTTATTTTTAGTTTATGTGTTTTGTTTCCTTACAGATATGTCAATCATAAAAGAAACAAAAAAACACAACAACTAAAACAGCATTTCGAATAAATTTTATGAAACACATATAGTAATCACTCACACACCACGCACTGACATATCCAGAAACACCTTCTTATTGATTTGATT